>NW_026610936.1:0-145577 GCF_029499605.1 Hyla sarda | reverse complement strand
CACAGCAGCGACAGCTTTATGAGGAGCATCAGCACTGCTCTGCCTGAGCAGAACCATCACCGCCATAGGTTGTCAAATAACCCGGATTTAACCCACACAGGTAAGTCCAATGGGGTGCAGGCATGTCCTCTATGCTTACAGCTTCCCGTGGGTGTTGGTTTGATACCGTTTGGGGACAGCCAAGGAGGCATCTGCAGGCAACAAAGGTAGGTGTGTGCTTGTGTGTGTGTTTCCTATGCAGATCCTAAGCCCAGTGTCACATGCAAGTAGGAGGAGTAAGAAGGGTTCCTGGCAAATCCGGGTTATGGATTGCATTTAAAAAGGCCCCGTGGGAGTGCAATGGGCCCCTGTCTTGCTGCTTAGCAATAATGGTATGGGTTTAGGTTCTGCTGTGTGTACTGGTGGTTGACTGCCCCCCAGCCCAGAGTGTGCATGGAAAATTGTCTGGCAGCCTCCCTGACAGCAAGCAGTGATAGTGCCCATGAAGGGGACCTTGAAGGGGACCTTGTTGGGCCCGCCCCTTTCACGGTTATCGCTTCTCGGCCTTTTGGCTAAGATCAAGTGTAGTATCTGTTCTTATCAGTTTAATATCTGATACGTCCCCTATCTGGGGACCATATATTAAATGGATTTTTGAGAACGGGGGCCGATTTCGAAGCTTGCTTCCGTCGCCCTATGCATTGACCCGATATGGCAGTATCTTCGGGTACAGTGCACCACCCCCTTACAGGGTTAAAAAGAAAGATTCCTACTTTCATTGCTACCTGCTTGCTGGCTAGCCAGCTAGCCAGCCCTGTGGGCCTTGCTGCTGCAGCCAAAAAACAAAAGGTGGTGCTGCTGCTGCTGCTTCTGCTGCTTCTGCTTGTGTCTGGCCGCTGTTGGAGCGTCCAGGCACAGGACTTCTGCTGCTGCTGACTAAATGGCCTCCTTAATTGGATCATTTGAGTAGCCAGCACACCTGTGCAGGTAGGGCATGACATGATAGGCAGCTGCCTTGATAGCGGGTGGGTGCTGAATGTTCCTAATTGACAAAATAAGATTAATGCTTATGAAGAAATATAAAATCTCATCCCTTCCCCAATATCGCGCCACACCCCTACCCCTTAATTCCCTGGTTGAACTTGATGGACATATGTCTTTTTTCGACCGTACTAACTATGTAACTATGTAACATAACATGGGGGGGGGGGGGGGGTCTCCTGGCTGTTCACACAGGTGTGTCATTGCTGTACATTGACCATGCATTGCTTCTGTGGTATTGCAAAGGCAAAGACAAATGCTTCCAGCCATCCATTGCACTAATGGATTGGTCATCAGCTGGCTGTCTATGTCCCGCATCAATATAGACCAAAGTACAGAGGGTTAGGCTATGCTATTGTGCACCTACCTGATGCATCAGAAGGTGCGAGGCCCTTGCTAAATTCTGTGCACAGACTTTGAGATCTATACTTTAGACTGTATCTAAACCTGCTCCAACATGGACTGACATTCTGGCCTACTTTCAGCCGATGCGACTTGTCTGTCGCTGAACAGTCGCTTTTTATGTATTCAGCACCTATGTATAATGTTGTAAAAATGCTCTAGAAGCTAAAGTCGCAGAAATGTCACACATATTTGGCCTGCAACTTTCTGTGCGACAAATTCAGACAGGAAAAATCAGTATAAATCCTTAGAAAATTATCCCCCAGTGTCTCCATCTGCTGGCGGTATTGAATAAGCATTGCTGCACTGATGGGGTATGCATTAGACGAAAAAAAAGAAGAAAAAGAAGAATAATACGCCCAGAAAAGAGGCGAAAAGGAGAAAAACGTAAAAAAACGTGAAAAAAAAGTAAGAGGAAGAGAAGGGAAAAAAAGGTGGAAATGGGTTTAAAAGTGATTTCGGCGGAGAAATATATATATATATATATATATATATATATACGCGCACACACACACATATATATAAACGTATTCTCCGTTGAGATATTGCAGCCGCTGCTGTGTCCAGGCCCAGGAGCCTTAGCACTGTGCTGTGATGTCACTCAATACCACTGACATCACTAGGTGTAAACAACATCTCTCCTTTGCTGTGTATGTGACTATGGAGCTGTTTGGTGATGTCGTCTATTATGGCCTTCATAGAAGCAACAGGAGATTGTTGCATCCATCTAGAACCCTCAGAACTACAGTGCTATGATGTCACTCACTTCCACAGGCCTTGCAGAGTGTAAACAACAACAACCCAGCTTTGTTGTGTATGTAACCATAGGGATTTGTGATGTCACCTAGAACCTTCACAGCAGCGACAGCTTTATGAGGAGCATCAGCACTGCTCTGCCTGAGCAGAACCATCACCGCCATAGGTTGTCAAATAACCCGGATTTAACCCACACAGGTAAGTCCAATGGGGTGCAGGCATGTCCTCTATGCTTACAGCTTCCCGTGGGTGTTGGTTTGATACCGTTTGGGGACAGCCAAGGAGGCATCTGCAGGCAACAAAGGTAGGTGTGTGCTTGTGTGTGTGTTTCCTATGCAGATCCTAAGCCCAGTGTCACATGCAAGTAGGAGGAGTAAGAAGGGTTCCTGGCAAATCCGGGTTATGGATTGCATTTAAAAAGGCCCCGTGGGAGTGCAATGGGCCCCTGTCTTGCTGCTTAGCAATAATGGTATGGGTTTAGGTTCTGCTGTGTGTACTGGTGGTTGACTGCCCCCCAGCCCAGAGTGTGCATGGAAAATTGTCTGGCAGCCTCCCTGACAGCAAGCAGTGATAGTGCCCATGAAGGGGACCTTGTTGGGCCCGCCCCTTTCACGGTTATCGCTTCTCGGCCTTTTGGCTAAGATCAAGTGTAGTATCTGTTCTTATCAGTTTAATATCTGATACGTCCCCTATCTGGGGACCATATATTAAATGGATTTTTGAGAACGGGGGCCGATTTCGAAGCTTGCTTCCGTCGCCCTATGCATTGACCCGATATGGCAGTATCTTCGGGTACAGTGCACCACCCCCTTACAGGGTTAAAAAGAAAGATTCCTACTTTCATTGCTACCTGCTTGCTGGCTAGCCAGCTAGCCAGCCCTGTGGGCCTTGCTGCTGCAGCCAAAAAACAAAAGGTGGTGCTGCTGCTGCTGCTTCTGCTGCTTCTGCTTGTGTCTGGCCGCTGTTGGAGCGTCCAGGCACAGGACTTCTGCTGCTGCTGACTAAATGGCCTCCTTAATTGGATCATTTGAGTAGCCAGCACACCTGTGCAGGTAGGGCATGACATGATAGGCAGCTGCCTTGATAGCGGGTGGATGCTGAATGTTCCTAATTGACAAAATAAGATTAATGCTTATGAAGAAATATAAAATCTCATCCCTTCCCCAATATCGCGCCACACCCCTACCCCTTAATTCCCTGGTTGAACTTGATGGACATATGTCTTTTTTCGACCGTACTAACTATGTAACTATGTAACATAACATGGGGGGGGGGGGGGGGTCTCCTGGCTGTTCACACAGGTGTGTCATTGCTGTACATTGACCATGCATTGCTTCTGTGGTATTGCAAAGGCAAAGACAAATGCTTCCAGCCATCCATTGCACTAATGGATTGGTCATCAGCTGGCTGTCTATGTCCCGCATCAATATAGACCAAAGTACAGAGGGTTAGGCTATGCTATTGTGCACCTACCTGATGCATCAGAAGGTGCGAGGCCCTTGCTAAATTCTGTGCACAGACTTTGAGATCTATACTTTAGACTGTATCTAAACCTGCTCCAACATGGACTGACATTCTGGCCTACTTTCAGCCGATGCGACTTGTCTGTCGCTGAACAGTCGCTTTTTATGTATTCAGCACCTATGTATAATGTTGTAAAAATGCTCTAGAAGCTAAAGTCGCAGAAATGTCACACATATTTGGCCTGCAACTTTCTGTGCGACAAATTCAGACAGGAAAAATCAGTATAAATCCTTAGAAAATTATCCCCCAGTGTCTCCATCTGCTGGCGGTATTGAATAAGCATTGCTGCACTGATGGGGTATGCATTAGACGAAAAAAAAGAAGAAAAAGAAGAATAATACGCCCAGAAAAGAGGCGAAAAGGAGAAAAACGTAAAAAAACGTGAAAAAAAAGTAAGAGGAAGAGAAGGGAAAAAAAGGTGGAAATGGGTTTAAAAGTGATTTCGGCGGAGAAATATATATATATATATATATATATATATATATATATATACGCGCACACACACACATATATATAAACGTATTCTCCGTTGAGATATTGCAGCCGCTGCTGTGTCCAGGCCCAGGAGCCTTAGCACTGTGCTGTGATGTCACTCAATACCACTGACATCACTAGGTGTAAACAACATCTCTCCTTTGCTGTGTATGTGACTATGGAGCTGTTTGGTGATGTCGTCTATTATGGCCTTCATAGAAGCAACAGGAGATTGTTGCATCCATCTAGAACCCTCAGAACTACAGTGCTATGATGTCACTCACTTCCACAGGCCTTGCAGAGTGTAAACAACAACAACCCAGCTTTGTTGTGTATGTAACCATAGGGATTTGTGATGTCACCTAGAACCTTCACAGCAGCGACAGCTTTATGAGGAGCATCAGCACTGCTCTGCCTGAGCAGAACCATCACCGCCATAGGTTGTCAAATAACCCGGATTTAACCCACACAGGTAAGTCCAATGGGGTGCAGGCATGTCCTCTATGCTTACAGCTTCCCGTGGGTGTTGGTTTGATACCGTTTGGGGACAGCCAAGGAGGCATCTGCAGGCAACAAAGGTAGGTGTGTGCTTGTGTGTGTGTTTCCTATGCAGATCCTAAGCCCAGTGTCACATGCAAGTAGGAGGAGTAAGAAGGGTTCCTGGCAAATCCGGGTTATGGATTGCATTTAAAAAGGCCCCGTGGGAGTGCAATGGGCCCCTGTCTTGCTGCTTAGCAATAATGGTATGGGTTTAGGTTCTGCTGTGTGTACTGGTGGTTGACTGCCCCCCAGCCCAGAGTGTGCATGGAAAATTGTCTGGCAGCCTCCCTGACAGCAAGCAGTGATAGTGCCCATGAAGGGGACCTTGTTGGGCCCGCCCCTTTCACGGTTATCGCTTCTCGGCCTTTTGGCTAAGATCAAGTGTAGTATCTGTTCTTATCAGTTTAATATCTGATACGTCCCCTATCTGGGGACCATATATTAAATGGATTTTTGAGAACGGGGGCCGATTTCGAAGCTTGCTTCCGTCGCCCTATGCATTGACCCGATATGGCAGTATCTTCGGGTACAGTGCACCACCCCCTTACAGGGTTAAAAAGAAAGATTCCTACTTTCATTGCTACCTGCTTGCTGGCTAGCCAGCTAGCCAGCCCTGTGGGCCTTGCTGCTGCAGCCAAAAAACAAAAGGTGGTGCTGCTGCTGCTGCTTCTGCTGCTTCTGCTTGTGTCTGGCCGCTGTTGGAGCGTCCAGGCACAGGACTTCTGCTGCTGCTGACTAAATGGCCTCCTTAATTGGATCATTTGAGTAGCCAGCACACCTGTGCAGGTAGGGCATGACATGATAGGCAGCTGCCTTGATAGCGGGTGGGTGCTGAATGTTCCTAATTGACAAAATAAGATTAATGCTTATGAAGAAATATAAAATCTCATCCCTTCCCCAATATCGCGCCACACCCCTACCCCTTAATTCCCTGGTTGAACTTGATGGACATATGTCTTTTTTCGACCATACTAACTATGTAACTATGTAACATAACATGGGGGGGGGGGGGGTCTCCTGGCTGTTCACACAGGTGTGTCATTGCTGTACATTGACCATGCATTGCTTCTGTGGTATTGCAAAGGCAAAGACAAATGCTTCCAGCCATCCATTGCACCAATGGATTGGTCATCAGCTGGCTGTCTATGTCCTGCATCAATATAGACCAAAGTACAGAGGGTTAGGCTATGCTATTGTGCACCTACCTGATGCATCAGAAGGTGCGAGGCCCTTGCTAAATTCTGTGCACAGACTTTGAGATCTATACTTTAGACTGTATCTAAACCTGCTCCAACATGGACTGACATTCTGGCCTACTTTCAGCCGATGCGACTTGTCTGTCGCTGAACAGTCGCTTTTTATGTATTCAGCACCTATGTATAATGTTGTAAAAATGCTCTAGAAGCTAAAGTCGCAGAAATGTCACACATATTTGGCCTGCAACTTTCTGTGCGACAAATTCAGACAGGAAAAATCAGTATAAATCCTTAGAAAATTATCCCCCAGTGTCTCCATCTGCTGGCGGTATTGAATAAGCATTGCTGCACTGATGGGGTATGCATTAGACGAAAAAAAAGAAGAAAAAGAAGAATAATACGCCCAGAAAAGAGGCGAAAAGGAGAAAAACGTAAAAAAACGTGAAAAAAAAGTAAGAGGAAGAGAAGGGAAAAAAAGGTGGAGATGGGTTTAAAAGTGATTTCGGCGGAGAAATATATATATATATATATATATATATATATATATATATATATACGCGCACACACACACATATATATAAACGTATTCTCCGTTGAGATATTGCAGCCGCTGCTGTGTCCAGGCCCAGGAGCCTTAGCACTGTGCTGTGATGTCACTCAATACCACTGACATCACTAGGTGTAAACAACATCTCTCCTTTGCTGTGTATGTGACTATGGAGCTGTTTGGTGATGTCGTCTATTATGGCCTTCATAGAAGCAACAGGAGATTGTTGCATCCATCTAGAACCCTCAGAACTACAGTGCTATGATGTCACTCACTTCCACAGGCCTTGCAGAGTGTAAACAACAACAACCCAGCTTTGTTGTGTATGTAACCATAGGGATTTGTGATGTCACCTAGAACCTTCACAGCAGCGACAGCTTTATGAGGAGCATCAGCACTGCTCTGCCTGAGCAGAACCATCACCGCCATAGGTTGTCAAATAACCCGGATTTAACCCACACAGGTAAGTCCAATGGGGTGCAGGCATGTCCTCTATGCTTACAGCTTCCCGTGGGTGTTGGTTTGATACCGTTTGGGGACAGCCAAGGAGGCATCTGCAGGCAACAAAGGTAGGTGTGTGCTTGTGTGTGTGTTTCCTATGCAGATCCTAAGCCCAGTGTCACATGCAAGTAGGAGGAGTAAGAAGGGTTCCTGGCAAATCCGGGTTATGGATTGCATTTAAAAAGGCCCCGTGGGAGTGCAATGGGCCCTGTCTTGCTGCTTAGCAATAATGGTATGGGTTTAGGTTCTGCTGTGTGTACTGGTGGTTGACTGCCCCCCAGCCCAGAGTGTGCATGGAAAATTGTCTGGCAGCCTCCCTGACAGCAAGCAGTGATAGTGCCCATGAAGGGGACCTTGTTGGGCCCGCCCCTTTCACGGTTATCGCTTCTCGGCCTTTTGGCTAAGATCAAGTGTAGTATCTGTTCTTATCAGTTTAATATCTGATACGTCCCCTATCTGGGGACTGTTACGCCGAGCGCTCCGGGTCCCCGCTCCTCCCCGGAGCGCTCGCTACACTCCTCTCACTGCAGCGCTCCGGTCGGTTCCACGGACCCGGGGCGCTGCGATACCGCCTCTGGCCGGGATGCGATTCGCGATGCGGGTAGCGCCCGCTCGCGATGCGCACCCCGGCTCCCGTACCTGACTCGCTCTCCGTCAGTCCTGTCCCGGCGCGCGCGGCCCCGCTCCCTAGGGCGCGCGCGCGCCGGGTCTTTGCGATTTAAAGGGCCACTGCGCCGCTGATTGGCGCAGTGGTTCCAATTAGTGTTTACACCTGTGCACTTCCCTATATCACCTCACTTCCCCTTCACTCCCTCGCCGGATCTTGTTGCCTTAGTGCCAGTGAAAGCGTTTCCTTGTGTGTTCCTAGCCTGTGTTCCAGACCTCCTGCCGTTGCCCCTGACTACGATCCTTGCTGCCTGCCCCGACCTTCTGCTACGTCCGACCTTGCTTCTGTCTACTCCCTTGTACCGCGCCTATCTTCAGCAGCCAGAGAGGTTGAGCCGTTGCTAGGGGATACGACCTGGTCACTACCGCCGCAGCAAGACCATCCCGCTTTGCGGCGGGCTCTGGTGAAAACCAGTAGTGACTTAGAACCGATCCTCTAGCACGGTCCACGCCAATCCCTCTCTGGCACAGAGGATCCACTACCTGCCAGCCGGCATCGTGACAGTAGATCCGGCCATGGATCCCGCTGAAGTTCCTCTGCCAGTTGTCGCTGACCTCACCACGGTGGTCGCCCAGCAGTCACAACAGATAGCGCAACAAGGCCAACAGCTGTCTCAACTGACTGTTATGCTACAACAGTTACTACCACAGCTCCAGCAATCATCTCCTCCGCCAGCTCCTGTACCTCCTCCGCAGCGAGTGGCCGCTTCTGGACTACGACTATCCTTGCCGGATAAATTTGATGGGGACTCTAAGTTTTGCCGTGGCTTCCTTTCCCAATGTTCATTACACTTGGAGATGATGTCGGACCAGTTCCCCACTGAAAGGTCTAAGGTGGCTTTCGTAGTCAGCCTGCTGTCTGGAAAAGCCCTAGCCTGGGCCACGCCGCTCTGGGACCGCAATGACCCCGTCACTGCCTCTGTACACTCCTTCTTCTCGGAAATTCGAAGTGTCTTTGAGGAACCTGCCCGAGCCTCTTCTGCTGAGACTGCCCTGTTGAACCTGGTCCAGGGTAATTCTTCCGTTGGCGAGTATGCCGTACAATTCCGTACACTTGCTTCTGAATTATCCTGGAACAATGAGGCCCTCTGCGCGACCTTTAAAAAAGGCCTATCCAGCAACATTAAAGATGTTCTGGCCGCACGAGAAATGCCTGCTAATCTTCATGAACTTATTCACCTAGCCACTCGCATTGACATGCGTTTTTCCGAAAGGCGTCAGGAGCTCCGCCAAGATATGGACTCTGTTCGCACGAGGCGTTTCTTCTCCTCGGCTCCTCTCTCCTCTGGTTCCCTGCAATCTGTTCCTGTGCCTCCCGCCGTGGAGGCTATGCAGGTCGACCGGTCTCGCCTGACATCTCAAGAGAGGACACGACGCCGCATGGAGAACCTCTGCCTGTACTGTGCTAGTACCGAACACTTCCTGAGGGATTGTCCTATCCGCCCTCCCCGCCTGGAAAAACGTACGCTGACTCCGCACAAAGGTGAAACAATCCTTGATGTCTACTCTGCTTCTCCACGTCTTACTGTGCCTGTGCGGATGTCTGCCTCTGCCTTCTCCTTCTCTTCTGTGGCCTTATTGGACTCTGGATCTGCAGGAAACTTTATTTTGGCCTCTCTCGTCAACAGGTTCAACATCCCAGTGACCAGTCTCACCAGACCCCTTTACATCAATTGTATAAACAATGAAAGGTTGGACTGTTCCATACGTTTCCGCACGGAGCCCCTTCTAATGAGCATCGGATCTCATCAAGAGAGGATTGAACTTTTGGTCCTCCCCAATTGCTCCTCGGAAATTCTCCTTGGACTTCCCTGGCTTCAACTTCATTCCCCAACCCTGGATTGGTCCACTGGGGAGATCAAGAGTTGGGGGCCCTCTTGTTCCAAGGACTGTCTAAAACCGGTTCCCAGTAACCCTTGCCGTGACTCTGTGCTTCCTCCAGTAACCGGTCTCCCTAAGGCCTATATGGACTTCGCGGATGTTTTCTGCAAAAAACAAGCGGAGACTCTACCTCCTCACAGGCCTTATGATTGTCCTATCGACCTCCTCCCGGGCACTACTCCACCCCGGGGCAGAATTTATCCTCTCTCTGCCCCAGAGACTCTTGCCATGTCTGAATACGTCCAGGAGAATCTAAAAAAGGGCTTTATCCGTAAATCCTCCTCTCCTGCCGGAGCCGGATTTTTCTTTGTGTCCAAAAAAGATGGCTCTCTACGTCCTTGCATTGACTACCGCGGACTTAATAAAATCACGGTTAAGAACCGCTACCCCTTACCCCTCATCTCTGAACTCTTTGATCGCCTCCAAGGTGCCCACATCTTTACTAAATTGGACTTAAGAGGCGCCTATAACCTCATCCGCATCAGAGAGGGGGATGAGTGGAAAACAGCATTTAACACCAGAGATGGACACTTTGAGTATCTGGTCATGCCCTTTGGCCTGTGCAACGCCCCTGCTGTCTTCCAAGACTTTGTTAATGAAATTTTTCGTGATCTGTTATACTCCTGTGTTGTTGTATATCTTGATGATATCCTAATTTTTTCGGCCAATCTAGAAGAACACCGCCAGCATGTCCGTATGGTTCTTCAGAGACTTCGTGACAATCAACTCTATGCTAAAATTGAGAAATGTCTGTTTGAATGCCAATCTCTTCCTTTTCTAGGATACTTGGTCTCTGGCCAGGGACTACAAATGGACCCAGATAAACTTTCTGCCGTCTTAGATTGGCCACGCCCCTCCGGACTCCGTGCCATCCAACGTTTTTTGGGGTTCGCCAATTATTACAGGCAATTTATTCCACATTTTTCTACCATTGTGGCTCCTATTGTGGCTTTAACCAAAAAAAATGCCGATCCCAAGTCTTGGCCTCCTCAAGCGGAAGACGCCTTTAAACGACTCAAGTCTGCCTTCTCTTCGGCTCCCGTGCTCTCCAGACCTGACCCATCTAAACCCTTCCTATTGGAGGTTGATGCCTCCTCAGTGGGAGCTGGAGCTGTCCTTCTACAAAAAAACTCTTCCGGGCATGCTGTTACTTGTGGTTTTTTTTCTAGGACCTTCTCTCCGGCGGAGAGGAACTACTCCATTGGGGATCAAGAGCTTCTAGCCATTAAATTAGCACTTGAGGAATGGAGACATCTGCTGGAGGGATCAAGATTCCCAGTTATTATTTACACCGATCACAAGAACCTCTCCTACCTCCAGTCTGCCCAACGGCTGAATCCTCGTCAGGCCAGGTGGTCTCTGTTCTTTGCCCGATTTAATTTTGAAATTCACTTTCGGCCTGCTGATAAGAACATTAGGGCCGATGCTCTCTCTCGTTCCTCGGATGCTTCTGAAATTGAACTCTCTCCGCAACACATCATTCCTCCTGACTGCCTGATTTCCACTTCTCTAGCCTCCATCAGGCAAACTCCTCCAGGAAAGACCTTTGTTTCTCCACGCCAACGTCTCGGAATCCTCAAATGGGGTCACTCCTCCCATCTCGCAGGTCATGCGGGCATCAAGAAATCTGTGCAACTCATCTCTCGCTTCTATTGGTGGCCGACTCTAGAGACTGATGTGGTGGACTTTGTGCGAGCCTGCACTATCTGTGCCCGGGATAAGACTCCTCGCCAGAAGCCCGCTGGTTTTCTTCTTCCTCTGCCTGTCCCCGAACAACCTTGGTCTCTGATTGGTATGGATTTTATTACTGACTTACCCCCATCCCATGGCAACACTGTTATTTGGGTGGTCGTTGATCGATTCTCCAAAATGGCGCATTTCATCCCTCTTCCTGGTCTTCCTTCAGCGCCTCAGTTGGCTAAACAATTTTTTGTACACATTTTTCGTCTTCACGGGTTGCCTACGCAGATCGTCTCGGATAGAGGCGTCCAATTTGTGTCTAAATTCTGGAGGGCTCTCTGTAAACAACTCAAGATTAAATTAAATTTTTCTTCTGCATACCATCCTCAATCCAATGGACAAGTAGAAAGAATTAACCAGATCTTGGGTGACTATTTACGACATTTTGTTTCCTCCCGCCAGGATGACTGGGCAGATCTTCTACCTTGGGCCGAATTCTCGTATAATTTCAGAATCTCTGAATCTTCCTCCAAATCCCCGTTTTTCGTGGTGTACGGCCGTCACCCTCTTCCCCCCCTCCCTACCCCCTTGCCCTCTGGTCTGCCCGCTGTGGATGAAATTTCTCGTGATCTCTCCATCATATGGAGAGAGACCCAAAATTCTCTCTTACAGGCTTCTTCACGCATGAAGAGATTCGCGGATAAGAAAAGAAGAGCTCCTCCCATTTTTTCCCCTGGAGACAAGGTATGGCTCTCCGCCAAATATGTCCGCTTCCGTGTCCCTAGCTATAAGTTGGGACCACGCTATCTTGGTCCTTTTAAGGTTTTGCGCCAGATTAATCCTGTCTCTTACAAACTTCTTCTTCCTCCTTCTCTTCGTATTCCTAATGCCTTTCATGTTTCTCTTCTTAAACCACTTATCATTAACCGTTTCTCTCCCAAATCTGTTCCCCCCACTCCTGTCTCCGGCTCCTCGGACATCTTCTCCGTTAAAGAAATTTTAGCATCAAAAAAGGTCAGAGGGAAAACCTTCTTTTTAGTGGATTGGGAGGGTTGTGGTCCAGAAGAGAGGTCCTGGGAACCTGAGGACAATATCCTGGACAAAAGTCTGGTCCTCAGGTTCTCAGGCTCCAAGAAGAGGGGGAGACCCAAGGGGGGGGGTACTGTTACGCCGAGCGCTCCGGGTCCCCGCTCCTCCCCGGAGCGCTCGCTACACTCCTCTCACTGCAGCGCTCCGGTCGGTTCCACGGACCCGGGGCGCTGCGATACCGCCTCTGGCCGGGATGCGATTCGCGATGCGGGTAGCGCCCGCTCGCGATGCGCACCCCGGCTCCCGTACCTGACTCGCTCTCCGTCAGTCCTGTCCCGGCGCGCGCGGCCCCGCTCCCTAGGGCGCGCGCGCGCCGGGTCTTTGCGATTTAAAGGGCCACTGCGCCGCTGATTGGCGCAGTGGTTCCAATTAGTGTTTACACCTGTGCACTTCCCTATATCACCTCACTTCCCCTTCACTCCCTCGCCGGATCTTGTTGCCTTAGTGCCAGTGAAAGCGTTTCCTTGTGTGTTCCTAGCCTGTGTTCCAGACCTCCTGCCGTTGCCCCTGACTACGATCCTTGCTGCCTGCCCCGACCTTCTGCTACGTCCGACCTTGCTTCTGTCTACTCCCTTGTACCGCGCCTATCTTCAGCAGCCAGAGAGGTTGAGCCGTTGCTAGGGGATACGACCTGGTCACTACCGCCGCAGCAAGACCATCCCGCTTTGCGGCGGGCTCTGGTGAAAACCAGTAGTGACTTAGAACCGATCCTCTAGCACGGTCCACGCCAATCCCTCTCTGGCACAGAGGATCCACTACCTGCCAGCCGGCATCGTGACAGGGACCATATATTAAATGGATTTTTGAGAACGGGGGCCGATTTCGAAGCTTGCTTCCGTCGCCCTATGCATTGACCCGATATGGCAGTATCTTCGGGTACAGTGCACCACCCCCTTACAGGGTTAAAAAGAAAGATTCCTACTTTCATTGCTACCTGCTTGCTGGCTAGCCAGCTAGCCAGCCCTGTGGGCCTTGCTGCTGCAGCCAAAAAACAAAAGGTGGTGCTGCTGCTGCTGCTTCTGCTTGTGTCTGGCCGCTGTTGGAGCGTCCAGGCACAGGACTTCTGCTGCTGCTGACTAAATGGCCTCCTTAATTGGATCATTTGAGTAGCCAGCACACCTGTGCAGGTAGGGCATGACATGATAGGCAGCTGCCTTGATAGCGGGTGGGTGCTGAATGTTCCTAATTGACAAAATAAGATTAATGCTTATGAAGAAATATAAAATCTCATCCCTTCCCCAATATCGCGCCACACCCCTACCCCTTAATTCCCTGGTTGAACTTGATGGACATATGTCTTTTTTCGACCGTACTAACTATGTAACTATGTAACATAACATGGGGGGGGGGGGGGTCTCCTGGCTGTTCACACAGGTGTGTCATTGCTGTACATTGACCATGCATTGCTTCTGTGGTATTGCAAAGGCAAAGACAAATGCTTCCAGCCATCCATTGCACTAATGGATTGGTCATCAGCTGGCTGTCTATGTCCCGCATCAATATAGACCAAAGTACAGAGGGTTAGGCTATGCTATTGTGCACCTACCTGATGCATCAGAAGGTGCGAGGCCCTTGCTAAATTCTGTGCACAGACTTTGAGATCTATACTTTAGACTGTATCTAAACCTGCTCCAACATGGACTGACATTCTGGCCTACTTTCAGCCGATGCGACTTGTCTGTCGCTGAACAGTCGCTTTTTATGTATTCAGCACCTATGTATAATGTTGTAAAAATGCTCTAGAAGCTAAAGTCGCAGAAATGTCACACATATTTGGCCTGCAACTTTCTGTGCGACAAATTCAGACAGGAAAAATCAGTATAAATCCTTAGAAAATTATCCCCCAGTGTCTCCATCTGCTGGCGGTATTGAATAAGCATTGCTGCACTGATGGGGTATGCATTAGACGAAAAAAAAGAAGAAAAAGAAGAATAATACGCCCAGAAAAGAGGCGAAAAGGAGAAAAACGTAAAAAAACGTGAAAAAAAAGTAAGAGGAAGAGAAGGGAAAAAAAGGTGGAAATGGGTTTAAAAGTGATTTCGGCGGAGAAATATATATATATATATATATATATATATATATATATATATACGCGCACACACACACATATATATAAACGTATTCTCCGTTGAGATATTGCAGCCGCTGCTGTGTCCAGGCCCAGGAGCCTTAGCACTGTGCTGTGATGTCACTCAATACCACTGACATCACTAGGTGTAAACAACATCTCTCCTTTGCTGTGTATGTGACTATGGAGCTGTTTGGTGATGTCGTCTATTATGGCCTTCATAGAAGCAACAGGAGATTGTTGCATCCATCTAGAACCCTCAGAACTACAGTGCTATGATGTCACTCACTTCCACAGGCCTTGCAGAGTGTAAACAACAACAACCCAGCTTTGTTGTGTATGTAACCATAGGGATTTGTGATGTCACCTAGAACCTTCACAGCAGCGACAGCTTTATGAGGAGCATCAGCACTGCTCTGCCTGAGCAGAACCATCACCGCCATAGGTTGTCAAATAACCCGGATTTAACCCACACAGGTAAGTCCAATGGGGTGCAGGCATGTCCTCTATGCTTACAGCTTCCCGTGGGTGTTGGTTTGATACCGTTTGGGGACAGCCAAGGAGGCATCTGCAGGCAACAAAGGTAGGTGTGTGCTTGTGTGTGTGTTTCCTATGCAGATCCTAAGCCCAGTGTCACATGCAAGTAGGAGGAGTAAGAAGGGTTCCTGGCAAATCCGGGTTATGGATTGCATTTAAAAAGGCCCCGTGGGAGTGCAATGGGCCCCTGTCTTGCTGCTTAGCAATAATGGTATGGGTTTAGGTTCTGCTGTGTGTACTGGTGGTTGACTGCCCCCCAGCCCAGAGTGTGCATGGAAAATTGTCTGGCAGCCTCCCTGACAGCAAGCAGTGATAGTGCCCATGAAGGGGACCTTGTTGGGCCCGCCCCTTTCACGGTTATCGCTTCTCGGCCTTTTGGCTAAGATCAAGTGTAGTATCTGTTCTTATCAGTTTAATATCTGATACGTCCCCTATCTGGGGACCATATATTAAATGGATTTTTGAGAACGGGGGCCGATTTCGAAGCTTGCTTCCGTCGCCCTATGCATTGACCCGATATGGCAGTATCTTCGGGTACAGTGCACCACCCCCTTACAGGGTTAAAAAGAAAGATTCCTACTTTCATTGCTACCTGCTTGCTGGCTAGCCAGCTAGCCAGCCCTGTGGGCCTTGCTGCTGCAGCCAAAAAACAAAAGGTGGTGCTGCTGCTGCTGCTTCTGCTGCTTCTGCTTGTGTCTGGCCGCTGTTGGAGCGTCCAGGCACAGGACTTCTGCTGCTGCTGACTAAATGGCCTCCTTAATTGGATCATTTGAGTAGCCAGCACACCTGTGCAGGTAGGGCATGACATGATAGGCAGCTGCCTTGATAGCGGGTGGGTGCTGAATGTTCCTAATTGACAAAATAAGATTAATGCTTATGAAGAAATATAAAATCTCATCCCTTCCCCAATATCGCGCCACACCCCTACCCCTTAATTCCCTGGTTGAACTTGATGGACATATGTCTTTTTTCGACCGTACTAACTATGTAACTATGTAACATAACATGGGGGGGGGGGGGGGGGTCTCCTGGCTGTTCACACAGGTGTGTCATTGCTGTACATTGACCATGCATTGCTTCTGTGGTATTGCAAAGGCAAAGACAAATGCTTCCAGCCATCCATTGCACTAATGGATTGGTCATCAGCTGGCTGTCTATGTCCCGCATCAATATAGACCAAAGTACAGAGGGTTAGGCTATGCTATTGTGCACCTACCTGATGCATCAGAAGGTGCGAGGCCCTTGCTAAATTCTGTGCACAGACTTTGAGATCTATACTTTAGACTGTATCTAAACCTGCTCCAACATGGACTGACATTCTGGCCTACTTTCAGCCGATGCGACTTGTCTGTCGCTGAACAGTCGCTTTTTATGTATTCAGCACCTATGTATAATGTTGTAAAAATGCTCTAGAAGCTAAAGTCGCAGAAATGTCACACATATTTGGCCTGCAACTTTCTGTGCGACAAATTCAGACAGGAAAAATCAGTATAAATCCTTAGAAAATTATCCCCCAGTGTCTCCATCTGCTGGCGGTATTGAATAAGCATTGCTGCACTGATGGGGTATGCATTAGACGAAAAAAAAGAAGAAAAAGAAGAATAATACGCCCAGAAAAGAGGCGAAAAGGAGAAAAACGTAAAAAAACGTGAAAAAAAAGTAAGAGGAAGAGAAGGGAAAAAAAGGTGGAAATGGGTTTAAAAGTGATTTCGGCGGAGAAATATATATATATATATATATATATATATATATATATACGCGCACACACACACATATATATAAACGTATTCTCCGTTGAGATATTGCAGCCGCTGCTGTGTCCAGGCCCAGGAGCCTTAGCACTGTGCTGTGATGTCACTCAATACCACTGACATCACTAGGTGTAAACAACATCTCTCCTTTGCTGTGTATGTGACTATGGAGCTGTTTGGTGATGTCGTCTATTATGGCCTTCATAGAAGCAACAGGAGATTGTTGCATCCATCTAGAACCCTCAGAACTACAGTGCTATGATGTCACTCACTTCCACAGGCCTTGCAGAGTGTAAACAACAACAACCCAGCTTTGTTGTGTATGTAACCATAGGGATTTGTGATGTCACCTAGAACCTTCACAGCAGCGACAGCTTTATGAGGAGCATCAGCACTGCTCTGCCTGAGCAGAACCATCACCGCCATAGGTTGTCAAATAACCCGGATTTAACCCACACAGGTAAGTCCAATGGGGTGCAGGCATGTCCTCTATGCTTACAGCTTCCCGTGGGTGTTGGTTTGATACCGTTTGGGGACAGCCAAGGAGGCATCTGCAGGCAACAAAGGTAGGTGTGTGCTTGTGTGTGTGTTTCCTATGCAGATCCTAAGCCCAGTGTCACATGCAAGTAGGAGGAGTAAGAAGGGTTCCTGGCAAATCCGGGTTATGGATTGCATTTAAAAAGGCCCCGTGGGAGTGCAATGGGCCCCTGTCTTGCTGCTTAGCAATAATGGTATGGGTTTAGGTTCTGCTGTGTGTACTGGTGGTTGACTGCCCCCCAGCCCAGAGTGTGCATGGAAAATTGTCTGGCAGCCTCCCTGACAGCAAGCAGTGATAGTGCCCATGAAGGGGACCTTGTTGGGCCCGCCCCTTTCACGGTTATCGCTTCTCGGCCTTTTGGCTAAGATCAAGTGTAGTATCTGTTCTTATCAGTTTAATATCTGATACGTCCCCTATCTGGGGACCATATATTAAATGGATTTTTGAGAACGGGGGCCGATTTCGAAGCTTGCTTCCGTCGCCCTATGCATTGACCCGATATGGCAGTATCTTCGGGTACAGTGCACCACCCCCTTACAGGGTTAAAAAGAAAGATTCCTACTTTCATTGCTACCTGCTTGCTGGCTAGCCAGCTAGCCAGCCCTGTGGGCCTTGCTGCTGCAGCCAAAAAACAAAAGGTGGTGCTGCTGCTGCTGCTTCTGCTGCTTCTGCTTGTGTCTGGCCGCTGTTGGAGCGTCCAGGCACAGGACTTCTGCTGCTGCTGACTAAATGGCCTCCTTAATTGGATCATTTGAGTAGCCAGCACACCTGTGCAGGTAGGGCATGACATGATAGGCAGCTGCCTTGATAGCGGGTGGGTGCTGAATGTTCCTAATTGACAAAATAAGATTAATGCTTATGAAGAAATATAAAATCTCATCCCTTCCCCAATATCGCGCCACACCCCTACCCCTTAATTCCCTGGTTGAACTTGATGGACATATGTCTTTTTTCGACCGTACTAACTATGTAACTATGTAACATAACATGGGGGGGGGGGGGGTCTCCTGGCTGTTCACACAGGTGTGTCATTGCTGTACATTGACCATGCATTGCTTCTGTGGTATTGCAAAGGCAAAGACAAATGCTTCCAGCCATCCATTGCACTAATGGATTGGTCATCAGCTGGCTGTCTATGTCCCGCATCAATATAGACCAAAGTACAGAGGGTTAGGCTATGCTATTGTGCACCTACCTGATGCATCAGAAGGTGCGAGGCCCTTGCTAAATTCTGTGCACAGACTTTGAGATCTATACTTTAGACTGTATCTAAACCTGCTCCAACATGGACTGACATTCTGGCCTACTTTCAGCCGATGCGACTTGTCTGTCGCTGAACAGTCGCTTTTTATGTATTCAGCACCTATGTATAATGTTGTAAAAATGCTCTAGAAGCTAAAGTCGCAGAAATGTCACACATATTTGGCCTGCAACTTTCTGTGCGACAAATTCAGACAGGAAAAATCAGTATAAATCCTTAGAAAATTATCCCCCAGTGTCTCCATCTGCTGGCGGTATTGAATAAGCATTGCTGCACTGATGGGGTATGCATTAGACGAAAAAAAAGAAGAAAAAGAAGAATAATACGCCCAGAAAAGAGGCGAAAAGGAGAAAAACGTAAAAAAACGTGAAAAAAAAGTAAGAGGAAGAGAAGGGAAAAAAAGGTGGAAATGGGTTTAAAAGTGATTTCGGCGGAGAAATATATATATATATATATATATATATATATATATATATACGCGCACACACACACATATATATAAACGTATTCTCCGTTGAGATATTGCAGCCGCTGCTGTGTCCAGGCCCAGGAGCCTTAGCACTGTGCTGTGATGTCACTCAATACCACTGACATCACTAGGTGTAAACAACATCTCTCCTTTGCTGTGTATGTGACTATGGAGCTGTTTGGTGATGTCGTCTATTATGGCCTTCATAGAAGCAACAGGAGATTGTTGCATCCATCTAGAACCCTCAGAACTACAGTGCTATGATGTCACTCACTTCCACAGGCCTTGCAGAGTGTAAACAACAACAACCCAGCTTTGTTGTGTATGTAACCATAGGGATTTGTGATGTCACCTAGAACCTTCACAGCAGCGACAGCTTTATGAGGAGCATCAGCACTGCTCTGCCTGAGCAGAACCATCACCGCCATAGGTTGTCAAATAACCCGGATTTAACCCACACAGGTAAGTCCAATGGGGTGCAGGCATGTCCTCTATGCTTACAGCTTCCCGTGGGTGTTGGTTTGATACCGTTTGGGGACAGCCAAGGAGGCATCTGCAGGCAACAAAGGTAGGTGTGTGCTTGTGTGTGTGTTTCCTATGCAGATCCTAAGCCCAGTGTCACATGCAAGTAGGAGGAGTAAGAAGGGTTCCTGGCAAATCCGGGTTATGGATTACATTTAAAAAGGCCCCGTGGGAGTGCAATGGGCCCCTGTCTTGCTGCTTAGCAATAATGGTATGGGTTTAGGTTCTGCTGTGTGTACTGGTGGTTGACTGCCCCCCAGCCCAGAGTGTGCATGGAAAATTGTCTGGCAGCCTCCCTGACAGCAAGCAGTGATAGTGCCCATGAAGGGGACCTTGTTGGGCCCGCCCCTTTCACGGTTATCGCTTCTCGGCCTTTTGGCTAAGATCAAGTGTAGTATCTGTTCTTATCAGTTTAATATCTGATACGTCCCCTATCTGGGGACCATATATTAAATGGATTTTTGAGAACGGGGGCCGATTTCGAAGCTTGCTTCCGTCGCCCTATGCATTGACCCGATATGGCAGTATCTTCGGGTACAGTGCACCACCCCCTTACAGGGTTAAAAAGAAAGATTCCTACTTTCATTGCTACCTGCTTGCTGGCTAGCCAGCTAGCCAGCCCTGTGGGCCTTGCTGCTGCAGCCAAAAAACAAAAGGTGGTGCTGCTGCTGCTGCTTCTGCTGCTTCTGCTTGTGTCTGGCCGCTGTTGGAGCGTCCAGGCACAGGACTTCTGCTGCTGCTGACTAAATGGCCTCCTTAATTGGATCATTTGAGTAGCCAGCACACCTGTGCAGATAGGGCATGACATGATAGGCAGCTGCCTTGATAGCGGGTGGGTGCTGAATGTTCCTAATTGACAAAATAAGATTAATGCTTATGAAGAAATATAAAATCTCATCCCTTCCCCAATATCGCGCCACACCCCTACCCCTTAATTCCCTGGTTGAACTTGATGGACATATGTCTTTTTTCGACCGTACTAACTATGTAACTATGTAACATAACATGGGGGGGGGGGGGGGGGGTCTCCTGGCTGTTCACACAGGTGTGTCATTGCTGTACATTGACCATGCATTGCTTCTGTGGTATTGCAAAGGCAAAGACAAATGCTTCCAGCCATCCATTGCACTAATGGATTGGTCATCAGCTGGCTGTCTATGTCCCGCATCAATATAGACCAAAGTACAGAGGGTTAGGCTATGCTATTGTGCACCTACCTGATGCATCAGAAGGTGCGAGGCCCTTGCTAAATTCTGTGCACAGACTTTGAGATCTATACTTTAGACTGTATCTAAACCTGCTCCAACATGGACTGACATTCTGGCCTACTTTCAGCCGATGCGACTTGTCTGTCGCTGAACAGTCGCTTTTTATGTATTCAGCACCTATGTATAATGTTGTAAAAATGCTCTAGAAGCTAAAGTCGCAGAAATGTCACACATATTTGGCCTGCAACTTTCTGTGCGACAAATTCAGACAGGAAAAATCAGTATAAATCCTTAGAAAATTATCCCCCAGTGTCTCCATCTGCTGGCGGTATTGAATAAGCATTGCTGCACTGATGGGGTATGCATTAGACGAAAAAAAAGAAGAAAAAGAAGAATAATACGCCCAGAAAAGAGGCGAAAAGGAGAAAAACGTAAAAAAACGTGAAAAAAAAGTAAGAGGAAGAGAAGGGAAAAAAAGGTGGAAATGGGTTTAAAAGTGATTTCGGCGGAGAAATATATATATATATATATATATATATATATATATATATATATACGCGCACACACACACATATATATAAACGTATTCTCCGTTGAGATATTGCAGCCGCTGCTGTGTCCAGGCCCAGGAGCCTTAGCACTGTGCTGTGATGTCACTCAATACCACTGACATCACTAGGTGTAAACAACATCTCTCCTTTGCTGTGTATGTGACTATGGAGCTGTTTGGTGATGTCGTCTATTATGGCCTTCATAGAAGCAACAGGAGATTGTTGCATCCATCTAGAACCCTCAGAACTACAGTGCTATGATGTCACTCACTTCCACAGGCCTTGCAGAGTGTAAACAACAACAACCCAGCTTTGTTGTGTATGTAACCATAGGGATTTGTGATGTCACCTAGAACCTTCACAGCAGCGACAGCTTTATGAGGAGCATCAGCACTGCTCTGCCTGAGCAGAACCATCACCGCCATAGGTTGTCAAATAACCCGGATTTAACCCACACAGGTAAGTCCAATGGGGTGCAGGCATGTCCTCTATGCTTACAGCTTCCCGTGGGTGTTGGTTTGATACCGTTTGGGGACAGCCAAGGAGGCATCTGCAGGCAACAAAGGTAGGTGTGTGCTTGTGTGTGTGTTTCCTATGCAGATCCTAAGCCCAGTGTCACATGCAAGTAGGAGGAGTAAGAAGGGTTCCTGGCAAATCCGGGTTATGGATTGCATTTAAAAAGGCCCCGTGGGAGTGCAATGGGCCCCTGTCTTGCTGCTTAGCAATAATGGTATGGGTTTAGGTTCTGCTGTGTGTACTGGTGGTTGACTGCCCCCCAGCCCAGAGTGTGCATGGAAAATTGTCTGGCAGCCTCCCTGACAGCAAGCAGTGATAGTGCCCATGAAGGGGACCTTGTTGGGCCCGCCCCTTTCACGGTTATCGCTTCTCGGCCTTTTGGCTAAGATCAAGTGTAGTATCTGTTCTTATCAGTTTAATATCTGATACGTCCCCTATCTGGGGACCATATATTAAATGGATTTTTTAAATGGATTTTTGAGAACGGGGGCCGATTTCGAAGCTTGCTTCCGTCGCCCTATGCATTGACCCGATATGGCAGTATCTTCGGGTACAGTGCACCACCCCCTTACAGGGTTAAAAAGAAAGATTCCTACTTTCATTGCTACCTGCTTGCTGGCTAGCCAGCTAGCCAGCCCTGTGGGCCTTGCTGCTGCAGCCAAAAAACAAAAGGTGGTGCTGCTGCTGCTGCTTCTGCTGCTTCTGCTTGTGTCTGGCCGCTGTTGGAGCGTCCAGGCACAGGACTTCTGCTGCTGCTGACTAAATGGCCTCCTTAATTGGATCATTTGAGTAGCCAGCACACCTGTGCAGGTAGGGCATGACATGATAGGCAGCTGCCTTGATAGCGGGTGGGTGCTGAATGTTCCTAATTGACAAAATAAGATTAATGCTTATGAAGAAATATAAAATCTCATCCCTTCCCCAATATCGCGCCACACCCCTACCCCTTAATTCCCTGGTTGAACTTGATGGACATATGTCTTTTTTCGACCGTACTAACTATGTAACTATGTAACATAACATGGGGGGGGGGGGGGGGGGTCTCCTGGCTGTTCACACAGGTGTGTCATTGCTGTACATTGACCATGCATTGCTTCTGTGGTATTGCAAAGGCAAAGACAAATGCTTCCAGCCATCCATTGCACTAATGGATTGGTCATCAGCTGGCTGTCTATGTCCCGCATCAATATAGACCAAAGTACAGAGGGTTAGGCTATGCTATTGTGCACCTACCTGATGCATCAGAAGGTGCGAGGCCCTTGCTAAATTCTGTGCACAGACTTTGAGATCTATACTTTAGACTGTATCTAAACCTGCTCCAACATGGACTGACATTCTGGCCTACTTTCAGCCGATGCGACTTGTCTGTCGCTGAACAGTCGCTTTTTATGTATTCAGCACCTATGTATAATGTTGTAAAAATGCTCTAGAAGCTAAAGTCGCAGAAATGTCACACATATTTGGCCTGCAACTTTCTGTGCGACAAATTCAGACAGGAAAAATCAGTATAAATCCTTAGAAAATTATCCCCCAGTGTCTCCATCTGCTGGCGGTATTGAATAAGCATTGCTGCACTGATGGGGTATGCATTAGACGAAAAAAAAGAAGAAAAAGAAGAATAATACGCCCAGAAAAGAGGCGAAAAGGAGAAAAACGTAAAAAAACGTGAAAAAAAAGTAAGAGGAAGAGAAGGGAAAAAAAGGTGGAAATGGGTTTAAAAGTGATTTCGGCGGAGAAATATATATATATATATATATATATACGCGCACACACACACATATATATAAACGTATTCTCCATTGAGATATTGCAGCCGCTGCTGTGTCCAGGCCCAGGAGCCTTAGCACTGTGCTGTGATGTCACTCAATACCACTGACATCACTAGGTGTAAACAACATCTCTCCTTTGCTGTGTATGTGACTATGGAGCTGTTTGGTGATGTCGTCTATTATGGCCTTCATAGAAGCAACAGGAGATTGTTGCATCCATCTAGAACCCTCAGAACTACAGTGCTATGATGTCACTCACTTCCACAGGCCTTGCAGAGTGTAAACAACAACAACCCAGCTTTGTTGTGTATGTAACCATAGGGATTTGTGATGTCACCTAGAACCTTCACAGCAGCGACAGCTTTATGAGGAGCATCAGCACTGCTCTGCCTGAGCAGAACCATCACCGCCATAGGTTGTCAAATAACCCGGATTTAACCCACACAGGTAAGTCCAATGGGGTGCAGGCATGTCCTCTATGCTTACAGCTTCCCGTGGGTGTTGGTTTGATACCGTTTGGGGACAGCCAAGGAGGCATCTGCAGGCAACAAAGGTAGGTGTGTGCTTGTGTGTGTGTTTCCTATGCAGATCCTAAGCCCAGTGTCACATGCAAGTAGGAGGAGTAAGAAGGGTTCCTGGCAAATCCGGGTTATGGATTGCATTTAAAAAGGCCCCGTGGGAGTGCAATGGGCCCCTGTCTTGCTGCTTAGCAATAATGGTATGGGTTTAGGTTCTGCTGTGTGTACTGGTGGTTGACTGCCCCCCAGCCCAGAGTGTGCATGGAAAATTGTCTGGCAGCCTCCCTGACAGCAAGCAGTGATAGTGCCCATGAAGGGGACCTTGTTGGGCCCGCCCCTTTCACGGTTATCGCTTCTCGGCCTTTTGGCTAAGATCAAGTGTAGTATCTGTTCTTATCAGTTTAATATCTGATACGTCCCCTATCTGGGGACCATATATTAAATGGATTTTTGAGAACGGGGGCCGATTTCGAAGCTTGCTTCCGTCGCCCTATGCATTGACCCGATATGGCAGTATCTTCGGGTACAGTGCACCACCCCCTTACAGGGTTAAAAAGAAAGATTCCTACTTTCATTGCTACCTGCTTGCTGGCTAGCCAGCTAGCCAGCCCTGTGGGCCTTGCTGCTGCAGCCAAAAAACAAAAGGTGGTGCTGCTGCTGCTGCTTCTGCTGCTTCTGCTTGTGTCTGGCCGCTGTTGGAGCGTCCAGGCACAGGACTTCTGCTGCTGCTGACTAAATGGCCTCCTTAATTGGATCATTTGAGTAGCCAGCACACCTGTGCAGGTAGGGCATGACATGATAGGCAGCTGCCTTGATAGCGGGTGGGTGCTGAATGTTCCTAATTGACAAAATAAGATTAATGCTTATGAAGAAATATAAAATCTCATCCCTTCCCCAATATCGCGCCACACCCCTACCCCTTAATTCCCTGGTTGAACTTGATGGACATATGTCTTTTTTCGACCGTACTAACTATGTAACTATGTAACATAACATGGGGGGGGGGGGGGGGTCTCCTGGCTGTTCACACAGGTGTGTCATTGCTGTACATTGACCATGCATTGCTTCTGTGGTATTGCAAAGGCAAAGACAAATGCTTCCAGCCATCCATTGCACTAATGGATTGGTCATCAGCTGGCTGTCTATGTCCCGCATCAATATAGACCAAAGTACAGAGGGTTAGGCTATGCTATTGTGCACCTACCTGATGCATCAGAAGGTGCGAGGCCCTTGCTAAATTCTGTGCACAGACTTTGAGATCTATACTTTAGACTGTATCTAAACCTGCTCCAACATGGACTGACATTCTGGCCTACTTTCAGCCGATGCGACTTGTCTGTCGCTGAACAGTCGCTTTTTATGTATTCAGCACCTATGTATAATGTTGTAAAAATGCTCTAGAAGCTAAAGTCGCAGAAATGTCACACATATTTGGCCTGCAACTTTCTGTGCGACAAATTCAGACAGGAAAAATCAGTATAAATCCTTAGAAAATTATCCCCCAGTGTCTCCATCTGCTGGCGGTATTGAATAAGCATTGCTGCACTGATGGGGTATGCATTAGACGAAAAAAAAGAAGAAAAAGAAGAATAATACGCCCAGAAAAGAGGCGAAAAGGAGAAAAACGTAAAAAAACGTGAAAAAAAAGTAAGAGGAAGAGAAGGGAAAAAAAGGTGGAAATGGGTTTAAAAGTGATTTCGGCGGAGAATATATATATATATATATATATATATATATATATATACGCGCACACACACACATATATATAAACGTATTCTCCGTTGAGATATTGCAGCCGCTGCTGTGTCCAGGCCCAGGAGCCTTAGCACTGTGCTGTGATGTCACTCAATACCACTGACATCACTAGGTGTAAACAACATCTCTCCTTTGCTGTGTATGTGACTATGGAGCTGTTTGGTGATGTCGTCTATTATGGCCTTCATAGAAGCAACAGGAGATTGTTGCATCCATCTAGAACCCTCAGAACTACAGTGCTATGATGTCACTCACTTCCACAGGCCTTGCAGAGTGTAAACAACAACAACCCAGCTTTGTTGTGTATGTAACCATAGGGATTTGTGATGTCACCTAGAACCTTCACAGCAGCGACAGCTTTATGAGGAGCATCAGCACTGCTCTGCCTGAGCAGAACCATCACCGCCATAGGTTGTCAAATAACCCGGATTTAACCCACACAGGTAAGTCCAATGGGGTGCAGGCATGTCCTCTATGCTTACAGCTTCCCGTGGGTGTTGGTTTGATACCGTTTGGGGACAGCCAAGGAGGCATCTGCAGGCAACAAAGGTAGGTGTGTGCTTGTGTGTGTGTTTCCTATGCAGATCCTAAGCCCAGTGTCACATGCAAGTAGGAGGAGTAAGAAGGGTTCCTGGCAAATCCGGGTTATGGATTGCATTTAAAAAGGCCCCGTGGGAGTGCAATGGGCCCCTGTCTTGCTGCTTAGCAATAATGGTATGGGTTTAGGTTCTGCTGTGTGTACTGGTGGTTGACTGCCCCCCAGCCCAGAGTGTGCATGGAAAATTGTCTGGCAGCCTCCCTGACAGCAAGCAGTGATAGTGCCCATGAAGGGGACCTTGTTGGGCCCGCCCCTTTCACGGTTATCGCTTCTCGGCCTTTTGGCTAAGATCAAGTGTAGTATCTGTTCTTATCAGTTTAATATCTGATACGTCCCCTATCTGGGGACCATATATTAAATGGATTTTTGAGAACGGGGGCCGATTTCGAAGCTTGCTTCCGTCGCCCTATGCATTGACCCGATATGGCAGTATCTTCGGGTACAGTGCACCACCCCCTTACAGGGTTAAAAAGAAAGATTCCTACTTTCATTGCTACCTGCTTGCTGGCTAGCCAGCTAGCCAGCCCTGTGGGCCTTGCTGCTGCAGCCAAAAAACAAAAGGTGGTGCTGCTGCTGCTGCTTCTGCTGCTTCTGCTTGTGTCTGGCCGCTGTTGGAGCGTCCAGGCACAGGACTTCTGCTGCTGCTGACTAAATGGCCTCCTTAATTGGATCATTTGAGTAGCCAGCACACCTGTGCAGGTAGGGCATGACATGATAGGCAGCTGCCTTGATAGCGGGTGGGTGCTGAATGTTCCTAATTGACAAAATAAGATTAATGCTTATGAAGAAATATAAAATCTCATCCCTTCCCCAATATCGCGCCACACCCCTACCCCTTAATTCCCTGGTTGAACTTGATGGACATATGTCTTTTTTCGACCGTACTAACTATGTAACTATGTAACATAACATGGGGGGGGGGGGGGGGGTCTCCTGGCTGTTCACACAGGTGTGTCATTGCTGTACATTGACCATGCATTGCTTCTGTGGTATTGCAAAGGCAAAGACAAATGCTTCCAGCCATCCATTGCACTAATGGATTGGTCATCAGCTGGCTGTCTATGTCCCGCATCAATATAGACCAAAGTACAGAGGGTTAGGCTATGCTATTGTGCACCTACCTGATGCATCAGAAGGTGCGAGGCCCTTGCTAAATTCTGTGCACAGACTTTGAGATCTATACTTTAGACTGTATCTAAACCTGCTCCAACATGGACTGACATTCTGGCCTACTTTCAGCCGATGCGACTTGTCTGTCGCTGAACAGTCGCTTTTTATGTATTCAGCACCTATGTATAATGTTGTAAAAATGCTCTAGAAGCTAAAGTCGCAGAAATGTCACACATATTTGGCCTGCAACTTTCTGTGCGACAAATTCAGACAGGAAAAATCAGTATAAATCCTTAGAAAATTATCCCCCAGTGTCTCCATCTGCTGGCGGTATTGAATAAGCATTGCTGCACTGATGGGGTATGCATTAGACGAAAAAAAAGAAGAAAAAGAAGAATAATACGCCCAGAAAAGAGGCGAAAAGGAGAAAAACGTAAAAAAACGTGAAAAAAAAGTAAGAGGAAGAGAAGGGAAAAAAAGGTGGAAATGGGTTTAAAAGTGATTTCGGCGGAGAAATATATATATATATATATATATATATATATATAGATATACGCGCACACACACACATATATATAAACGTATTCTCCGTTGAGATATTGCAGCCGCTGCTGTGTCCAGGCCCAGGAGCCTTAGCACTGTGCTGTGATGTCACTCAATACCACTGACATCACTAGGTGTAAACAACATCTCTCCTTTGCTGTGTATGTGACTATGGAGCTGTTTGGTGATGTCGTCTATTATGGCCTTCATAGAAGCAACAGGAGATTGTTGCATCCATCTAGAACCCTCAGAACTACAGTGCTATGATGTCACTCACTTCCACAGGCCTTGCAGAGTGTAAACAACAACAACCCAGCTTTGTTGTGTATGTAACCATAGGGATTTGTGATGTCACCTAGAACCTTCACAGCAGCGACAGCTTTATGAGGAGCATCAGCACTGCTCTGCCTGAGCAGAACCATCACCGCCATAGGTTGTCAAATAACCCGGATTTAACCCACACAGGTAAGTCCAATGGGGTGCAGGCATGTCCTCTATGCTTACAGCTTCCCGTGGGTGTTGGTTTGATACCGTTTGGGGACAGCCAAGGAGGCATCTGCAGGCAACAAAGGTAGGTGTGTGCTTGTGTGTGTGTTTCCTATGCAGATCCTAAGCCCAGTGTCACATGCAAGTAGGAGGAGTAAGAAGGGTTCCTGGCAAATCCGGGTTATGGATTGCATTTAAAAAGGCCCCGTGGGAGTGCAATGGGCCCCTGTCTTGCTGCTTAGCAATAATGGTATGGGTTTAGGTTCTGCTGTGTGTACTGGTGGTTGACTGCCCCCCAGCCCAGAGTGTGCATGGAAAATTGTCTGGCAGCCTCCCTGACAGCAAGCAGTGATAGTGCCCATGAAGGGGACCTTGTTGGGCCCGCCCCTTTCACGGTTATCGCTTCTCGGCCTTTTGGCTAAGATCAAGTGTAGTATCTGTTCTTATCAGTTTAATATCTGATACGTCCCCTATCTGGGGACCATATATTAAATGGATTTTTGAGAACGGGGGCCGATTTCGAAGCTTGCTTCCGTCGCCCTATGCATTGACCCGATATGGCAGTATCTTCGGGTACAGTGCACCACCCCCTTACAGGGTTAAAAAGAAAGATTCCTACTTTCATTGCTACCTGCTTGCTGGCTAGCCAGCTAGCCAGCCCTGTGGGCCTTGCTGCTGCAGCCAAAAAACAAAAGGTGGTGCTGCTGCTGCTGCTTCTGCTGCTTCTGCTTGTGTCTGGCCGCTGTTGGAGCGTCCAGGCACAGGACTTCTGCTGCTGCTGACTAAATGGCCTCCTTAATTGGATCATTTGAGTAGCCAGCACACCTGTGCAGGTAGGGCATGACATGATAGGCAGCTGCCTTGATAGCGGGTGGGTGCTGAATGTTCCTAATTGACAAAATAAGATTAATGCTTATGAAGAAATATAAAATCTCATCCCTTCCCCAATATCGCGCCACACCCCTACCCCTTGATTCCCTGGTTGAACTTGATGGACATATGTCTTTTTTCGACCGTACTAACTATGTAACTATGTAACATAACATGGGGGGGGGGGGGTGTCTCCTGGCTGTTCACACAGGTGTGTCATTGCTGTACATTGACCATGCATTGCTTCTGTGGTATTGCAAAGGCAAAGACAAATGCTTCCAGCCATCCATTGCACTAATGGATTGGTCATCAGCTGGCTGTCTATGTCCCGCATCAATATAGACCAAAGTACAGAGGGTTAGGCTATGCTATTGTGCACCTACCTGATGCATCAGAAGGTGCGAGGCCCTTGCTAAATTCTGTGCACAGACTTTGAGATCTATACTTTAGACTGTATCTAAACCTGCTCCAACATGGACTGACATTCTGGCCTACTTTCAGCCGATGCGACTTGTCTGTCGCTGAACAGTCGCTTTTTATGTATTCAGCACCTATGTATAATGTTGTAAAAATGCTCTAGAAGCTAAAGTCGCAGAAATGTCACACATATTTGGCCTGCAACTTTCTGTGCGACAAATTCAGACAGGAAAAATCAGTATAAATCCTTAGAAAATTATCCCCCAGTGTCTCCATCTGCTGGCGGTATTGAATAAGCATTGCTGCACTGATGGGGTATGCATTAGACGAAAAAAAAGAAGAAAAAGAAGAATAATACGCCCAGAAAAGAGGCGAAAAGGAGAAAAACGTAAAAAAACGTGAAAAAAAAGTAAGAGGAAGAGAAGGGAAAAAAAGGTGGAAATGGGTTTAAAAGTGATTTCGGCGGAGAATATATATATATATATATATATATATATATATATATATATATATATATACGCGCACACACACACATATATATAAACGTATTCTCCGTTGAGATATTGCAGCCGCTGCTGTGTCCAGGCCCAGGAGCCTTAGCACTGTGCTGTGATGTCACTCAATACCACTGACATCACTAGGTGTAAACAACATCTCTCCTTTGCTGTGTATGTGACTATGGAGCTGTTTGGTGATGTCGTCTATTATGGCCTTCATAGAAGCAACAGGAGATTGTTGCATCCATCTAGAACCCTCAGAACTACAGTGCTATGATGTCACTCACTTCCACAGGCCTTGCAGAGTGTAAACAACAACAACCCAGCTTTGTTGTGTATGTAACCATAGGGATTTGTGATGTCACCTAGAACCTTCACAGCAGCGACAGCTTTATGAGGAGCATCAGCACTGCTCTGCCTGAGCAGAACCATCACCGCCATAGGTTGTCAAATAACCCGGATTTAACCCACACAGGTAAGTCCAATGGGGTGCAGGCATGTCCTCTATGCTTACAGCTTCCCGTGGGTGTTGGTTTGATACCGTTTGGGGACAGCCAAGGAGGCATCTGCAGGCAACAAAGGTAGGTGTGTGCTTGTGTGTGTGTTTCCTATGCAGATCCTAAGCCCAGTGTCACATGCAAGTAGGAGGAGTAAGAAGGGTTCCTGGCAAATCCGGGTTATGGATTGCATTTAAAAAGGCCCCGTGGGAGTGCAATGGGCCCCTGTCTTGCTGCTTAGCAATAATGGTATGGGTTTAGGTTCTGCTGTGTGTACTGGTGGTTGACTGCCCCCCAGCCCAGAGTGTGCATGGAAAATTGTCTGGCAGCCTCCCTGACAGCAAGCAGTGATAGTGCCCATGAAGGGGACCTTGTTGGGCCCGCCCCTTTCACGGTTATCGCTTCTCGGCCTTTTGGCTAAGATCAAGTGTAGTATCTGTTCTTATCAGTTTAATATCTGATACGTCCCCTATCTGGGGACCATATATTAAATGGATTTTTGAGAACGGGGGCCGATTTCGAAGCTTGCTTCCGTCGCCCTATGCATTGACCCGATATGGCAGTATCTTCGGGTACAGTGCACCACCCCCTTACAGGGTTAAAAAGAAAGATTCCTACTTTCATTGCTACCTGCTTGCTGGCTAGCCAGCTAGCCAGCCCTGTGGGCCTTGCTGCTGCAGCCAAAAAACAAAAGGTGGTGCTGCTGCTGCTGCTTCTGCTGCTTCTGCTTGTGTCTGGCCGCTGTTGGAGCGTCCAGGCACAGGACTTCTGCTGCTGCTGACTAAATGGCCTCCTTAATTGGATCATTTGAGTAGCCAGCACACCTGTGCAGGTAGGGCATGACATGATAGGCAGCTGCCTTGATAGCGGGTGGGTGCTGAATGTTCCTAATTGACAAAATAAGATTAATGCTTATGAAGAAATATAAAATCTCATCCCTTCCCCAATATCGCGCCACACCCCTACCCCTTAATTCCCTGGTTGAACTTGATGGACATATGTCTTTTTTCGACCGTACTAACTATGTAACTATGTAACATAACATGGGGGGGGGGGGGGGTCTCCTGGCTGTTCACACAGGTGTGTCATTGCTGTACATTGACCATGCATTGCTTCTGTGGTATTGCAAAGGCAAAGACAAATGCTTCCAGCCATCCATTGCACTAATGGATTGGTCATCAGCTGGCTGTCTATGTCCCGCATCAATATAGACCAAAGTACAGAGGGTTAGGCTATGCTATTGTGCACCTACCTGATGCATCAGAAGGTGCGAGGCCCTTGCTAAATTCTGTGCACAGACTTTGAGATCTATACTTTAGACTGTATCTAAACCTGCTCCAACATGGACTGACATTCTGGCCTACTTTCAGCCGATGCGACTTGTCTGTCGCTGAACAGTCGCTTTTTATGTATTCAGCACCTATGTATAATGTTGTAAAAATGCTCTAGAAGCTAAAGTCGCAGAAATGTCACACATATTTGGCCTGCAACTTTCTGTGCGACAAATTCAGACAGGAAAAATCAGTATAAATCCTTAGAAAATTATCCCCCAGTGTCTCCATCTGCTGGCGGTATTGAATAAGCATTGCTGCACTGATGGGGTATGCATTAGACGAAAAAAAAGAAGAAAAAGAAGAATAATACGCCCAGAAAAGAGGCGAAAAGGAGAAAAACGTAAAAAAACGTGAAAAAAAAGTAAGAGGAAGAGAAGGGAAAAAAAGGTGGAAATGGGTTTAAAAGTGATTTCGGCGGAGAAATATATATATATATATATATATATATATATATATATATACGCGCACACACACACATATATATAAACGTATTCTCCGTTGAGATATTGCAGCCGCTGCTGTGTCCAGGCCCAGGAGCCTTAGCACTGTGCTGTGATGTCACTCAATACCACTGACATCACTAGGTGTAAACAACATCTCTCCTTTGCTGTGTATGTGACTATGGAGCTGTTTGGTGATGTCGTCTATTATGGCCTTCATAGAAGCAACAGGAGATTGTTGCATCCATCTAGAACCCTCAGAACTACAGTGCTATGATGTCACTCACTTCCACAGGCCTTGCAGAGTGTAAACAACAACAACCCAGCTTTGTTGTGTATGTAACCATAGGGATTGTGATGTCACCTAGAACCTTCACAGCAGCGACAGCTTTATGAGGAGCATCAGCACTGCTCTGCCTGAGCAGAACCATCACCGCCATAGGTTGTCAAATAACCCGGATTTAACCCACACAGGTAAGTCCAATGGGGTGCAGGCATGTCCTCTATGCTTACAGCTTCCCGTGGGTGTTGGTTTGATACCGTTTGGGGACAGCCAAGGAGGCATCTGCAGGCAACAAAGGTAGGTGTGTGCTTGTGTGTGTGTTTCCTATGCAGATCCTAAGCCCAGTATCACATGCAAGTAGGAGGAGTAAGAAGGGTTCCTGGCAAATCCGGGTTATGGATTGCATTTAAAAAGGCCCCGTGGGAGTGCAATGGGCCCCTGTCTTGCTGCTTAGCAATAATGGTATGGGTTTAGGTTCTGCTGTGTGTACTGGTGGTTGACTGCCCCCCAGCCCAGAGTGTGCATGGAAAATTGTCTGGCAGCCTCCCTGACAGCAAGCAGTGATAGTGCCCATGAAGGGGACCTTGTTGGGCCCGCCCCTTTCACGGTTATCGCTTCTCGGCCTTTTGGCTAAGATCAAGTGTAGTATCTGTTCTTATCAGTTTAATATCTGATACGTCCCCTATCTGGGGACCATATATTAAATGGATTTTTGAGAACGGGGGCCGATTTCGAAGCTTGCTTCCGTCGCCCTATGCATTGACCCGATATGGCAGTATCTTCGGGTACAGTGCACCACCCCCTTACAGGGTTAAAAAGAAAGATTCCTACTTTCATTGCTACCTGCTTGCTGGCTAGCCAGCTAGCCAGCCCTGTGGGCCTTGCTGCTGCAGCCAAAAAACAAAAGGTGGTGCTGCTGCTGCTGCTTCTGCTGCTTCTGCTTGTGTCTGGCCGCTGTTGGAGCGTCCAGGCACAGGACTTCTGCTGCTGCTGACTAAATGGCCTCCTTAATTGGATCATTTGAGTAGCCAGCACACCTGTGCAGGTAGGGCATGACATGATAGGCAGCTGCCTTGATAGCGGGTGGGTGCTGAATGTTCCTAATTGACAAAATAAGATTAATGCTTATGAAGAAATATAAAATCTCATCCCTTCCCCAATATCGCGCCACACCCCTACCCCTTAATTCCCTGGTTGAACTTGATGGACATATGTCTTTTTTCGACCGTACTAACTATGTAACTATGTAACATAACATGGGGGGGGGGGGGGGGTCTCCTGGCTGTTCACACAGGTGTGTCATTGCTGTACATTGACCATGCATTGCTTCTGTGGTATTGCAAAGGCAAAGACAAATGCTTCCAGCCATCCATTGCACTAATGGATTGGTCATCAGCTGGCTGTCTATGTCCCGCATCAATATAGACCAAAGTACAGAGGGTTAGGCTATGCTATTGTGCACCTACCTGATGCATCAGAAGGTGCGAGGCCCTTGCTAAATTCTGTGCACAGACTTTGAGATCTATACTTTAGACTGTATCTAAACCTGCTCCAACATGGACTGACATTCTGGCCTACTTTCAGCCGATGCGACTTGTCTGTCGCTGAACAGTCGCTTTTTATGTATTCAGCACCTATGTATAATGTTGTAAAAATGCTCTAGAAGCTAAAGTCGCAGAAATGTCACACATATTTGGCCTGCAACTTTCTGTGCGACAAATTCAGACAGGAAAAATCAGTATAAATCCTTAGAAAATTATCCCCCAGTGTCTCCATCTGCTGGCGGTATTGAATAAGCATTGCTGCACTGATGGGGTATGCATTAGACGAAAAAAAAGAAGAAAAAGAAGAATAATACGCCCAGAAAAGAGGCGAAAAGGAGAAAAACGTAAAAAAACGTGAAAAAAAAGTAAGAGGAAGAGAAGGGAAAAAAAGGTGGAAATGGGTTTAAAAGTGATTTCGGCGGAGAAATATATATATATATATATATATATATATATATATATATATATACGCGCACACACACACATATATATAAACGTATTCTCCGTTGAGATATTGCAGCCGCTGCTGTGTCCAGGCCCAGGAGCCTTAGCACTGTGCTGTGATGTCACTCAATACCACTGACATCACTAGGTGTAAACAACATCTCTCCTTTGCTGTGTATGTGACTATGGAGCTGTTTGGTGATGTCGTCTATTATGGCCTTCATAGAAGCAACAGGAGATTGTTGCATCCATCTAGAACCCTCAGAACTACAGTGCTATGATGTCACTCACTTCCACAGGCCTTGCAGAGTGTAAACAACAACAACCCAGCTTTGTTGTGTATGTAACCATAGGGATTTGTGATGTCACCTAGAACCTTCACAGCAGCGACAGCTTTATGAGGAGCATCAGCACTGCTCTGCCTGAGCAGAACCATCACCGCCATAGGTTGTCAAATAACCCGGATTTAACCCACACAGGTAAGTCCAATGGGGTGCAGGCATGTCCTCTATGCTTACAGCTTCCCGTGGGTGTTGGTTTGATACCGTTTGGGGACAGCCAAGGAGGCATCTGCAGGCAACAAAGGTAGGTGTGTGCTTGTGTGTGTGTTTCCTATGCAGATCCTAAGCCCAGTGTCACATGCAAGTAGGAGGAGTAAGAAGGGTTCCTGGCAAATCCGGGTTATGGATTGCATTTAAAAAGGCCCCGTGGGAGTGCAATGGGCCCCTGTCTTGCTGCTTAGCAATAATGGTATGGGTTTAGGTTCTGCTGTGTGTACTGGTGGTTGACTGCCCCCCAGCCCAGAGTGTGCATGGAAAATTGTCTGGCAGCCTCCCTGACAGCAAGCAGTGATAGTGCCCATGAAGGGGACCTTGTTGGGCCCGCCCCTTTCACGGTTATCGCTTCTCGGCCTTTTGGCTAAGATCAAGTGTAGTATCTGTTCTTATCAGTTTAATATCTGATACGTCCCCTATCTGGGGACCATATATTAAATGGATTTTTGAGAACGGGGGCCGATTTCGAAGCTTGCTTCCGTCGCCCTATGCATTGACCCGATATGGCAGTATCTTCGGGTACAGTGCACCACCCCCTTACAGGGTTAAAAAGAAAGATTCCTACTTTCATTGCTACCTGCTTGCTGGCTAGCCAGCTAGCCAGCCCTGTGGGCCTTGCTACTGCAGCCAAAAAACAAAAGGTGGTGCTGCTGCTGCTGCTTCTGCTGCTTCTGCTTGTGTCTGGCCGCTGTTGGAGCGTCCAGGCACAGGACTTCTGCTGCTGCTGACTAAATGGCCTCCTTAATTGGATCATTTGAGTAGCCAGCACACCTGTGCAGGTAGGGCATGACATGATAGGCAGCTGCCTTGATAGCGGGTGGGTGCTGAATGTTCCTAATTGACAAAATAAGATTAATGCTTATGAAGAAATATAAAATCTCATCCCTTCCCCAATATCGCGCCACACCCCTACCCCTTAATTCCCTGGTTGAACTTGATGGACATATGTCTTTTTTCGACCGTACTAACTATGTAACTATGTAACATAACATGGGGGGGGGGGGGGGGTCTCCTGGCTGTTCACACAGGTGTGTCATTGCTGTACATTGACCATGCATTGCTTCTGTGGTATTGCAAAGGCAAAGACAAATGCTTCCAGCCATCCATTGCACTAATGGATTGGTCATCAGCTGGCTGTCTATGTCCCGCATCAATATAGACCAAAGTACAGAGGGTTAGGCTATGCTATTGTGCACCTACCTGATGCATCAGAAGGTGCGAGGCCCTTGCTAAATTCTGTGCACAGACTTTGAGATCTATACTTTAGACTGTATCTAAACCTGCTCCAACATGGACTGACATTCTGGCCTACTTTCAGCCGATGCGACTTGTCTGTCGCTGAACAGTCGCTTTTTATGTATTCAGTACCTATGTATAATGTTGTAAAAATGCTCTAGAAGCTAAAGTCGCAGAAATGTCACACATATTTGGCCTGCAACTTTCTGTGCGACAAATTCAGACAGGAAAAATCAGTATAAATCCTTAGAAAATTATCCCCCAGTGTCTCCATCTGCTGGCGGTATTGAATAAGCATTGCTGCACTGATGGGGTATGCATTAGACGAAAAAAAAGAAGAAAAAGAAGAATAATACGCCCAGAAAAGAGGCGAAAAGGAGAAAAACGTAAAAAAACGTGAAAAAAAAGTAAGAGGAAGAGAAGGGAAAAAAAGGTGGAAATGGGTTTAAAAGTGATTTCGGCGGAGAAATATATATATATATATATATATATATATATATATATATACGCGCACACACACACATATATATAAACGTATTCTCCGTTGAGATATTGCAGCCGCTGCTGTGTCCAGGCCCAGGAGCCTTAGCACTGTGCTGTGATGTCACTCAATACCACTGACATCACTAGGTGTAAACAACATCTCTCCTTTGCTGTGTATGTGACTATGGAGCTGTTTGGTGATGTCGTCTATTATGGCCTTCATAGAAGCAACAGGAGATTGTTGCATCCATCTAGAACCCTCAGAACTACAGTGCTATGATGTCACTCACTTCCACAGGCCTTGCAGAGTGTAAACAACAACAACCCAGCTTTGTTGTGTATGTAACCATAGGGATTTGTGATGTCACCTAGAACCTTCACAGCAGCGACAGCTTTATGAGGAGCATCAGCACTGCTCTGCCTGAGCAGAACCATCACCGCCATAGGTTGTCAAATAACCCGGATTTAACCCACACAGGTAAGTCCAATGGGGTGCAGGCATGTCCTCTATGCTTACAGCTTCCCGTGGGTGTTGGTTTGATACCGTTTGGGGACAGCCAAGGAGGCATCTGCAGGCAACAAAGGTAGGTGTGTGCTTGTGTGTGTGTTTCCTATGCAGATCCTAAGCCCAGTGTCACATGCAAGTAGGAGGAGTAAGAAGGGTTCCTGGCAAATCCGGGTTATGGATTGCATTTAAAAAGGCCCCGTGGGAGTGCAATGGGCCCCTGTCTTGCTGCTTAGCAATAATGGTATGGGTTTAGGTTCTGCTGTGTGTACTGGTGGTTGACTGCCCCCCAGCCCAGAGTGTGCATGGAAAATTGTCTGGCAGCCTCCCTGACAGCAAGCAGTGATAGTGCCCATGAAGGGGACCTTGTTGGGCCCGCCCCTTTCACGGTTATCGCTTCTCGGCCTTTTGGCTAAGATCAAGTGTAGTATCTGTTCTTATCAGTTTAATATCTGATACGTCCCCTATCTGGGGACCATATATTAAATGGATTTTTGAGAACGGGGGCCGATTTCGAAGCTTGCTTCCGTCGCCCTATGCATTGACCCGATATGGCAGTATCTTCGGGTACAGTGCACCACCCCCTTACAGGGTTAAAAAGAAAGATTCCTACTTTCATTGCTACCTGCTTGCTGGCTAGCCAGCTAGCCAGCCCTGTGGGCCTTGCTGCTGCAGCCAAAAAACAAAAGGTGGTGCTGCTGCTGCTGCTTCTGCTGCTTCTGCTTGTGTCTGGCCGCTGTTGGAGCGTCCAGGCACAGGACTTCTGCTGCTGCTGACTAAATGGCCTCCTTAATTGGATCATTTGAGTAGCCAGCACACCTGTGCAGGTAGGGCATGACATGATAGGCAGCTGCCTTGATAGCGGGTGGGTGCTGAATGTTCCTAATTGACAAAATAAGATTAATGCTTATGAAGAAATATAAAATCTCATCCCTTCCCCAATATCGCGCCACACCCCTACCCCTTAATTCCCTGGTTGAACTTGATGGACATATGTCTTTTTTCGACCGTACTAACTATGTAACTATGTAACATAACATGGGGGGGGGGGGGGGGGTCTCCTGGCTGTTCACACAGGTGTGTCATTGCTGTACATTGACCATGCATTGCTTCTGTGGTATTGCAAAGGCAAAGACAAATGCTTCCAGCCATCCATTGCACTAATGGATTGGTCATCAGCTGGCTGTCTATGTCCCGCATCAATATAGACCAAAGTACAGAGGGTTAGGCTATGCTATTGTGCACCTACCTGATGCATCAGAAGGTGCGAGGCCCTTGCTAAATTCTGTGCACAGACTTTGAGATCTATACTTTAGACTGTATCTAAACCTGCTCCAACATGGACTGACATTCTGGCCTACTTTCAGCCGATGCGACTTGTCTGTCGCTGAACAGTCGCTTTTTATGTATTCAGCACCTATGTATAATGTTGTAAAAATGCTCTAGAAGCTAAAGTCGCAGAAATGTCACACATATTTGGCCTGCAACTTTCTGTGCGACAAATTCAAACAGGAAAAATCAGTATAAATCCTTAGAAAATTATCCCCCAGTGTCTCCATCTGCTGGCGGTATTGAATAAGCATTGCTGCACTGATGGGGTATGCATTAGACGAAAAAAAAGAAGAAAAAGAAGAATAATACGCCCAGAAAAGAGGCGAAAAGGAGAAAAACGTAAAAAAACGTGAAAAAAAAGTAAGAGGAAGAGAAGGGAAAAAAAGGTGGAAATGGGTTTAAAAGTGATTTCGGCGGAGAAATATATATATATATATATATATATATATATATACGCGCACACACACACATATATATAAACGTATTCTCCGTTGAGATATTGCAGCCGCTGCTGTGTCCAGGCCCAGGAGCCTTAGCACTGTGCTGTGATGTCACTCAATACCACTGACATCACTAGGTGTAAACAACATCTCTCCTTTGCTGTGTATGTGACTATGGAGCTGTTTGGTGATGTCGTCTATTATGGCCTTCATAGAAGCAACAGGAGATTGTTGCATCCATCTAGAACCCTCAGAACTACAGTGCTATGATGTCACTCACTTCCACAGGCCTTGCAGAGTGTAAACAACAACAACCCAGCTTTGTTGTGTATGTAACCATAGGGATTTGTGATGTCACCTAGAACCTTCACAGCAGCGACAGCTTTATGAGGAGCATCAGCACTGCTCTGCCTGAGCAGAACCATCACCGCCATAGGTTGTCAAATAACCCGGATTTAACCCACACAGGTAAGTCCAATGGGGTGCAGGCATGTCCTCTATGCTTACAGCTTCCCGTGGGTGTTGGTTTGATACCGTTTGGGGACAGCCAAGGAGGCATCTGCAGGCAACAAAGGTAGGTGTGTGCTTGTGTGTGTGTTTCCTATGCAGATCCTAAGCCCAGTGTCACATGCAAGTAGGAGGAGTAAGAAGGGTTCCTGGCAAATCCGGGTTATGGATTGCATTTAAAAAGGCCCCGTGGGAGTGCAATGGGCCCCTGTCTTGCTGCTTAGCAATAATGGTATGGGTTTAGGTTCTGCTGTGTGTACTGGTGGTTGACTGCCCCCCAGCCCAGAGTGTGCATGGAAAATTGTCTGGCAGCCTCCCTGACAGCAAGCAGTGATAGTGCCCATGAAGGGGACCTTGTTGGGCCCGCCCCTTTCACGGTTATCGCTTCTCGGCCTTTTGGCTAAGATCAAGTGTAGTATCTGTTCTTATCAGTTTAATATCTGATACGTCCCCTATCTGGGGACCATATATTAAATGGATTTTTGAGAACGGGGGCCGATTTCGAAGCTTGCTTCCGTCGCCCTATGCATTGACCCGATATGGCAGTATCTTCGGGTACAGTGCACCACCCCCTTACAGGGTTAAAAAGAAAGATTCCTACTTTCATTGCTACCTGCTTGCTGGCTAGCCAGCTAGCCAGCCCTGTGGGCCTTGCTGCTGCAGCCAAAAAACAAAAGGTGGTGCTGCTGCTGCTGCTGCTTCTGCTGCTTCTGCTTGTGTCTGGCCGCTGTTGGAGCGTCCAGGCACAGGACTTCTGCTGCTGCTGACTAAATGGCCTCCTTAATTGGATCATTTGAGTAGCCAGCACACCTGTGCAGGTAGGGCATGACATGATAGGCAGCTGCCTTGATAGCGGGTGGGTGCTGAATGTTCCTAATTGACAAAATAAGATTAATGCTTATGAAGAAATATAAAATCTCATCCCTTCCCCAATATCGCGCCACACCCCTACCCCTTAATTCCCTGGTTGAACTTGATGGACATATGTCTTTTTTCGACCGTACTAACTATGTAACTATGTAACATAACATGGGGGGGGGGGGGGGGGGTCTCCTGGCTGTTCACACAGGTGTGTCATTGCTGTACATTGACCATGCATTGCTTCTGTGGTATTGCAAAGGCAAAGACAAATGCTTCCAGCCATCCATTGCACTAATGGATTGGTCATCAGCTGGCTGTCTATGTCCCGCATCAATATAGACCAAAGTACAGAGGGTTAGGCTATGCTATTGTGCACCTACCTGATGCATCAGAAGGTGCGAGGCCCTTGCTAAATTCTGTGCACAGACTTTGAGATCTATACTTTAGACTGTATCTAAACCTGCTCCAACATGGACTGACATTCTGGCCTACTTTCAGCCGATGCGACTTGTCTGTCGCTGAACAGTCGCTTTTTATGTATTCAGCACCTATGTATAATGTTGTAAAAATGCTCTAGAAGCTAAAGTCGCAGAAATGTCACACATATTTGGCCTGCAACTTTCTGTGCGACAAATTCAGACAGGAAAAATCAGTATAAATCCTTAGAAAATTATCCCCCAGTGTCTCCATCTGCTGGCGGTATTGAATAAGCATTGCTGCACTGATGGGGTATGCATTAGACGAAAAAAAAGAAGAAAAAGAAGAATAATACGCCCAGAAAAGAGGCGAAAAGGAGAAAAACGTAAAAAAACGTGAAAAAAAAGTAAGAGGAAGAGAAGGGAAAAAAAGGTGGAAATGGGTTTAAAAGTGATTTCGGCGGAGAAATATATATATATATATATATATATATATATACGCGCACACACACACATATATATAAACGTATTCTCCGTTGAGATATTGCAGCCGCTGCTGTGTCCAGGCCCAGGAGCCTTAGCACTGTGCTGTGATGTCACTCAATACCACTGACATCACTAGGTGTAAACAACATCTCTCCTTTGCTGTGTATGTGACTATGGAGCTGTTTGGTGATGTCGTCTATTATGGCCTTCATAGAAGCAACAGGAGATTGTTGCATCCATCTAGAACCCTCAGAACTACAGTGCTATGATGTCACTCACTTCCACAGGCCTTGCAGAGTGTAAACAACAACAACCCAGCTTTGTTGTGTATGTAACCATAGGGATTTGTGATGTCACCTAGAACCTTCACAGCAGCGACAGCTTTATGAGGAGCATCAGCACTGCTCTGCCTGAGCAGAACCATCACCGCCATAGGTTGTCAAATAACCCGGATTTAACCCACACAGGTAAGTCCAATGGGGTGCAGGCATGTCCTCTATGCTTACAGCTTCCCGTGGGTGTTGGTTTGATACCGTTTGGGGACAGCCAAGGAGGCATCTGCAGGCAACAAAGGTAGGTGTGTGCTTGTGTGTGTGTTTCCTATGCAGATCCTAAGCCCAGTGTCACATGCAAGTAGGAGGAGTAAGAAGGGTTCCTGGCAAATCCGGGTTATGGATTGCATTTAAAAAGGCCCCGTGGGAGTGCAATGGGCCCCTGTCTTGCTGCTTAGCAATAATGGTATGGGTTTAGGTTCTGCTGTGTGTACTGGTGGTTGACTGCCCCCCAGCCCAGAGTGTGCATGGAAAATTGTCTGGCAGCCTCCCTGACAGCAAGCAGTGATAGTGCCCATGAAGGGGACCTTGTTGGGCCCGCCCCTTTCACGGTTATCGCTTCTCGGCCTTTTGGCTAAGATCAAGTGTAGTATTTGCTTGCTTGATCTGGCTGGAAGGTGCCCGGGGTACCCGCTCCTTTTCCCTGGGGGATCGTTCCACCTTTTGGTGGGACTAAACCCCCTTGCTGACATCAGGGTAGCGGCTTAGTCCTCGGGCAACGAGAAGCGATCACCACCTACCTGCTTGCAGTAGGGGAGGTGTTTTGTTCTGCGATGGAGGAGGCTGGCAAGACAGAAGATCCTGCTATAGGTGTACCTAGCTACGCCAGACTACGAAATGGAGTTCGTGTTACTCTTTTGGACCCTGAGAAGAAGGAGAGAGGCTTATTTTTCGTAGTGGAAGAGATTTTGTTCAAGCTCTTTGAGCTGAAGAAGGAACATATATTATCCATGCTGGAATTTCCAAGAAGTGGTATCTATGACGTGGTTCTGGTTTCGGAGGAGGACTGTGGTATGTTCTGCAATAAAGCATTGCTGTGGAAGTCGCACCCTGTATTGGGAGGGGTAGAGATTACTCCCCATTTTCCGACGCAGGAAAGACTTCTAACTGTAAGGATGTACAGTCCGTATATTCCAGAAGAGGAGATTGTTTTGTTCCTTTCCAGATTCTGTGAGGAGGTGAAGCCAAAAGGCAAGATATATAATCAATTCGGTCTTTGGACGACGAAGTGGAAATTTCAAGTGAAGTTTCAGAAAGCACCTGATGGAAGGCTAATGTATCCGCCTGGTCGTTTTAAGATTGGTACAGTAAATGGGGACCTGTTCTTTTCTGGCATGGACGACTTTTGTCGAAAGTGTAAGAAGTACGGGCATAGGAAAGATTTCTGCGACATCTTGTGGTGCTATAAATGTCAAGGAGAAGGCCATGGACCAGAAGCATGTAAAGAAAAGAAAAAATGCCACCTATGTGGTGATGAGGGGCATCTGGTAGGCACGTGTCCTAAGAGGAAGAAGAAGAAGAAGGAGGGTATGAAAAGAAATAGAGAGGAGGCAATTGAAGTGAGTGAAGAACCGGAAGGGGAAGAAGCTCCAACTAGAAAAGTGGTGGAGGAGAAGAAAAGGAAAGAAAATGAAGAAGATGAATTTATACCGGTAAGGTATGGAGGCTCTCTTGATGTTGTTTTCGAGAGTGTGACAAATAAAGAGAAAAAGGCCTTTGACAAGGATTTGGGTAGTCTAAAAGAAAGATTGGGATACAAAATAAATGAAGCAAGGGATAAAGTTTATTGTTCGTTTCACGCAGATGTGGATAGATTTGTGGAAACATACAAAGTTCCGGCATGGCTGGCTGTTCCAGCTAAAAGTGAGATGCAGAGAGGTGCAATAACTTGTGGTTTCCTAGAGTTCTTGATGGTTTTTGCATGGAGAAGAGGAATGACCTTTTGGTAATCCTCTTTGGTGAAATATTGAATGGTTAGTTTTGGTTAAATATTTTTTTTATGTTTTAAATATGGTTTATTTTATTGTTAAAAAAGATAAAGAAATAAAGAAAAACGGGTTTTCCTGATGATGAACAAAAAAAAAATCAAGCTCAAATAAGAACTTAGAGCTCTGATGGAGTTCTGAGGGTTAACTTAAATCTGTTCTTATCAGTTTAATATCTGATACGTCCCCTATCTGGGGACCATATATTAAATGGATTTTTGAGAACGGGGGCCGATTTCGAAGCTTGCTTCCGTCGCCCTATGCATTGACCCGATATGGCAGTATCTTCGGGTACAGTGCACCACCCCCTTACAGGGTTAAAAAGAAAGATTCCTACTTTCATTGCTACCTGCTTGCTGGCTAGCCAGCTAGCCAGCCCTGTGGGCCTTGCTGCTGCAGCCAAAAAACAAAAGGTGGTGCTGCTGCTGCTGCTGCTTCTGCTGCTTCTGCTTGTGTCTGGCCGCTGTTGGAGCGTCCAGGCACAGGACTTCTGCTGCTGCTGACTAAATGGCCTCCTTAATTGGATCATTTGAGTAGCCAGCACACCTGTGCAGGTAGGGCATGACATGATAGGCAGCTGCCTTGATAGCGGGTGGGTGCTGAATGTTCCTAATTGACAAAATAAGATTAATGCTTATGAAGAAATATAAAATCTCATCCCTTCCCCAATATCGCGCCACACCCCTACCCCTTAATTCCCTGGTTGAACTTGATGGACATATGTCTTTTTTCGACCGTACTAACTATGTAACTATGTAACATAACATGGGGGGGGGGGGTCTCCTGGCTGTTCACACAGGTGTGTCATTGCTGTACATTGACCATGCATTGCTTCTGTGGTATTGCAAAGGCAAAGACAAATGCTTCCAGCCATCCATTGCACTAATGGATTGGTCATCAGCTGGCTGTCTATGTCCCGCATCAATATAGACCAAAGTACAGAGGGTTAGGCTATGCTATTGTGCACCTACCTGATGCATCAGAAGGTGCGAGGCCCTTGCTAAATTCTGTGCACAGACTTTGAGATCTATACTTTAGACTGTATCTAAACCTGCTCCAACATGGACTGACATTCTGGCCTACTTTCAGCCGATGCGACTTGTCTGTCGCTGAACAGTCGCTTTTTATGTATTCAGCACCTATGTATAATGTTGTAAAAATGCTCTAGAAGCTAAAGTCGCAGAAATGTCACACATATTTGGCCTGCAACTTTCTGTGCGACAAATTCAGACAGGAAAAATCAGTATAAATCCTTAGAAAATTATCCCCCAGTGTCTCTATCTGCTGGCGGTATTGAATAAGCATTGCTGCACTGATGGGGTATGCATTAGACGAAAAAAAAGAAGAAAAAGAAGAATAATACGCCCAGAAAAGAGGCGAAAAGGAGAAAAACGTAAAAAAACGTGAAAAAAAAGTAAGAGGAAGAGAAGGGAAAAAAAGGTGGAAATGGGTTTAAAAGTGATTTCGGCGGAGAAATATATATATATATATATATATATATATATATATATATACGCGCACACACACACATATATATAAACGTATTCTCCGTTGAGATATTGCAGCCGCTGCTGTGTCCAGGCCCAGGAGCCTTAGCACTGTGCTGTGATGTCACTCAATACCACTGACATCACTAGGTGTAAACAACATCTCTCCTTTGCTGTGTATGTGACTATGGAGCTGTTTGGTGATGTCGTCTATTATGGCCTTCATAGAAGCAACAGGAGATTGTTGCATCCATCTAGAACCCTCAGAACTACAGTGCTATGATGTCACTCACTTCCACAGGCCTTGCAGAGTGTAAACAACAACAACCCAGCTTTGTTGTGTATGTAACCATAGGGATTTGTGATGTCACCTAGAACCTTCACAGCAGCGACAGCTTTATGAGGAGCATCAGCACTGCTCTGCCTGCTCTGCCTGAGCAGAACCATCACCGCCATAGGTTGTCAAATAACCCGGATTTAACCCACACAGGTAAGTCCAATGGGGTGCAGGCATGTCCTCTATGCTTACAGCTTCCCGTTAGTGTTGGTTTGATACCGTTTGGGGACAGCCAAGGAGGCATCTGCAGGCAACAAAGGTAGGTGTGTGCTTGTGTGTGTGTTTCCTATGCAGATCCTAAGCCCAGTGTCACATGCAAGTAGGAGGAGTAAGAAGGGTTCCTGGCAAATCCGGGTTATGGATTGCATTTAAAAAGGCCCCGTGGGAGTGCAATGGGCCCCTGTCTTGCTGCTTAGCAATAATGGTATGGGTTTAGGTTCTGCTGTGTGTACTGGTGGTTGACTGCCCCCCAGCCCAGAGTGTGCATGGAAAATTGTCTGGCAGCCTCCCTGACAGCAAGCAGTGATAGTGCCCATGAAGGGGACCTTGTTGGGCCCGCCCCTTTCACGGTTATCGCTTCTCGGCCTTTTGGCTAAGATCAAGTGTAGTATCTGTTCTTATCAGTTTAATATCTGATACGTCCCCTATCTGGGGACCATATATTAAATGGATTTTTGAGAACGGGGGCCGATTTCGAAGCTTGCTTCCGTCGCCCTATGCATTGACCCGATATGGCAGTATCTTCGGGTACAGTGCACCACCCCCTTACAGGGTTAAAAAGAAAGATTCCTACTTTCATTGCTACCTGCTTGCTGGCTAGCCAGCTAGCCAGCCCTGTGGGCCTTGCTGCTGCAGCCAAAAAACAAAAGGTGGTGCTGCTGCTGCTGCTTCTGCTGCTTCTGCTTGTGTCTGGCCGCTGTTGGAGCGTCCAGGCACAGGACTTCTGCTGCTGCTGACTAAATGGCCTCCTTAATTGGATCATTTGAGTAGCCAGCACACCTGTGCAGGTAGGGCATGACATGATAGGCAGCTGCCTTGATAGCGGGTGGGTGCTGAATGTTCCTAATTGACAAAATAAGATTAATGCTTATGAAGAAATATAAAATCTCATCCCTTCCCCAATATCGCGCCACACCCCTACCCCTTAATTCCCTGGTTGAACTTGATGGACATATGTCTTTTTTCGACCGTACTAACTATGTAACTATGTAACATAACATGGGGGGGGGGGGGGTCTCCTGGCTGTTCACACAGGTGTGTCATTGCTGTACATTGACCATGCATTGCTTCTGTGGTATTGCAAAGGCAAAGACAAATGCTTCCAGCCATCCATTGCACTAATGGATTGGTCATCAGCTGGCTGTCTATGTCCCGCATCAATATAGACCAAAGTACAGAGGGTTAGGCTATGCTATTGTGCACCTACCTGATGCATCAGAAGGTGCGAGGCCCTTGCTAAATTCTGTGCACAGACTTTGAGATCTATACTTTAGACTGTATCTAAACCTGCTCCAACATGGACTGACATTCTGGCCTACTTTCAGCCGATGCGACTTGTCTGTCGCTGAACAGTCGCTTTTTATGTATTCAGCACCTATGTATAATGTTGTAAAAATGCTCTAGAAGCTAAAGTCGCAGAAATGTCACACATATTTGGCCTGCAACTTTCTGTGCGACAAATTCAGACAGGAAAAATCAGTATAAATCCTTAGAAAATTATCCCCCAGTGTCTCCATCTGCTGGCGGTATTGAATAAGCATTGCTGCACTGATGGGGTATGCATTAGACGAAAAAAAAGAAGAAAAAGAAGAATAATACGCCCAGAAAAGAGGCGAAAAGGAGAAAAACGTAAAAAAACGTGAAAAAAAAGTAAGAGGAAGAGAAGGGAAAAAAAGGTGGAAATGGGTTTAAAAGTGATTTCGGCGGAGAAATATATATATATATATATATATATATATATATATATATATACGCGCACACACACACATATATATAAACGTATTCTCCGTTGAGATATTGCAGCCGCTGCTGTGTCCAGGCCCAGGAGCCTTAGCACTGTGCTGTGATGTCACTCAATACCACTGACATCACTAGGTGTAAACAACATCTCTCCTTTGCTGTGTATGTGACTATGGAGCTGTTTGGTGATGTCGTCTATTATGGCCTTCATAGAAGCAACAGGAGATTGTTGCATCCATCTAGAACCCTCAGAACTACAGTGCTATGATGTCACTCACTTCCACAGGCCTTGCAGAGTGTAAACAACAACAACCCAGCTTTGTTGTGTATGTAACCATAGGGATTTGTGATGTCACCTAGAACCTTCACAGCAGCGACAGCTTTATGAGGAGCATCAGCACTGCTCTGCCTGAGCAGAACCATCACCGCCATAGGTTGTCAAATAACCCGGATTTAACCCACACAGGTAAGTCCAATGGGGTGCAGGCATGTCCTCTATGCTTACAGCTTCCCGTGGGTGTTGGTTTGATACCGTTTGGGGACAGCCAAGGAGGCATCTGCAGGCAACAAAGGTAGGTGTGTGCTTGTGTGTGTGTTTCCTATGCAGATCCTAAGCCCAGTGTCACATGCAAGTAGGAGGAGTAAGAAGGGTTCCTGGCAAATCCGGGTTATGGATTGCATTTAAAAAGGCCCCGTGGGAGTGCAATGGGCCCCTGTCTTGCTGCTTAGCAATAATGGTATGGGTTTAGGTTCTGCTGTGTGTACTGGTGGTTGACTGCCCCCCAGCCCAGAGTGTGCATGGAAAATTGTCTGGCAGCCTCCCTGACAGCAAGCAGTGATAGTGCCCATGAAGGGGACCTTGTTGGGCCCGCCCCTTTCACGGTTATCGCTTCTCGGCCTTTTGGCTAAGATCAAGTGTAGTATCTGTTCTTATCAGTTTAATATCTGATACGTCCCCTATCTGGGGACCATATATTAAATGGATTTTTGAGAACGGGGGCCGATTTCGAAGCTTGCTTCCGTCGCCCTATGCATTGACCCGATATGGCAGTATCTTCGGGTACAGTGCACCACCCCCTTACAGGGTTAAAAAGAAAGATTCCTACTTTCATTGCTACCTGCTTGCTGGCTAGCCAGCTAGCCAGCCCTGTGGGCCTTGCTGCTGCAGCCAAAAAACAAAAGGTGGTGCTGCTGCTGCTGCTTCTGCTGCTTCTGCTTGTGTCTGGCCGCTGTTGGAGCGTCCAGGCACAGGACTTCTGCTGCTGCTGACTAAATGGCCTCCTTAATTGGATAATTTGAGTAGCCAGCACACCTGTGCAGGTAGGGCATGACATGATAGGCAGCTGCCTTGATAGCGGGTGGGTGCTGAATGTTCCTAATTGACAAAATAAGATTAATGCTTATGAAGAAATATAAAATCTCATCCCTTCCCCAATATCGCGCCACACCCCTACCCCTTAATTCCCTGGTTGAACTTGATGGACATATGTCTTTTTTCGACCGTACTAACTATGTAACTATGTAACATAACATGGGGGGGGGGGGGGGGGTCTCCTGGCTGTTCACACAGGTGTGTCATTGCTGTACATTGACCATGCATTGCTTCTGTGGTATTGCAAAGGCAAAGACAAATGCTTCCAGCCATCCATTGCACTAATGGATTGGTCATCAGCTGGCTGTCTATGTCCCGCATCAATATAGACCAAAGTACAGAGGGTTAGGCTATGCTATTGTGCACCTACCTGATGCATCAGAAGGTGCGAGGCCCTTGCTAAATTCTGTGCACAGACTTTGAGATCTATACTTTAGACTGTATCTAAACCTGCTCCAACATGGACTGACATTCTGGCCTACTTTCAGCCGATGCGACTTGTCTGTCGCTGAACAGTCGCTTTTTATGTATTCAGCACCTATGTATAATGTTGTAAAAATGCTCTAGAAGCTAAAGTCGCAGAAATGTCACACATATTTGGCCTGCAACTTTCTGTGCGACAAATTCAGACAGGAAAAATCAGTATAAATCCTTAGAAAATTATCCCCCAGTGTCTCCATCTGCTGGCGGTATTGAATAAGCATTGCTGCACTGATGGGGTATGCATTAGACGAAAAAAAAGAAGAAAAAGAAGAATAATACGCCCAGAAAAGAGGCGAAAAGGAGAAAAACGTAAAAAAACGTGAAAAAAAAGTAAGAGGAAGAGAAGGGAAAAAAAGGTGGAAATGGGTTTAAAAGTGATTTCGGCGGAGAAATATATATATATATATATATATATATATATACGCGCACACACACACATATATATAAACGTATTCTCCGTTGAGATATTGCAGCCGCTGCTGTGTCCAGGCCCAGGAGCCTTAGCACTGTGCTGTGATGTCACTCAATACCACTGACATCACTAGGTGTAAACAACATCTCTCCTTTGCTGTGTATGTGACTATGGAGCTGTTTGGTGATGTCGTCTATTATGGCCTTCATAGAAGCAACAGGAGATTGTTGCATCCATCTAGAACCCTCAGAACTACAGTGCTATGATGTCACTCACTTCCACAGGCCTTGCAGAGTGTAAACAACAACAACCCAGCTTTGTTGTGTATGTAACCATAGGGATTTGTGATGTCACCTAGAACCTTCACAGCAGCGACAGCTTTATGAGGAGCATCAGCACTGCTCTGCCTGAGCAGAACCATCACCGCCATAGGTTGTCAAATAACCCGGATTTAACCCACACAGGTAAGTCCAATGGGGTGCAGGCATGTCCTCTATGCTTACAGCTTCCCGTGGGTGTTGGTTTGATACCGTTTGGGGACAGCCAAGGAGGCATCTGCAGGCAACAAAGGTAGGTGTGTGCTTGTGTGTGTGTTTCCTATGCAGATCCTAAGCCCAGTGTCACATGCAAGTAGGAGGAGTAAGAAGGGTTCCTGGCAAATCCGGGTTATGGATTGCATTTAAAAAGGCCCCGTGGGAGTGCAATGGGCCCCTGTCTTGCTGCTTAGCAATAATGGTATGGGTTTAGGTTCTGCTGTGTGTACTGGTGGTTGACTGCCCCCCAGCCCAGAGTGTGCATGGAAAATTGTCTGGCAGCCTCCCTGACAGCAAGCAGTGATAGTGCCCATGAAGGGGACCTTGTTGGGCCCGCCCCTTTCACGGTTATCGCTTCTCGGCCTTTTGGCTAAGATCAAGTGTAGTATCTGTTCTTATCAGTTTAATATCTGATACGTCCCCTATCTGGGGACCATATATTAAATGGATTTTTGAGAACGGGGGCCGATTTCGAAGCTTGCTTCCGTCGCCCTATGCATTGACCCGATATGGCAGTATCTTCGGGTACAGTGCACCACCCCCTTACAGGGTTAAAAAGAAAGATTCCTACTTTCATTGCTACCTGCTTGCTGGCTAGCCAGCTAGCCAGCCCTGTGGGCCTTGCTGCTGCAGCCAAAAATCAAAAGGTGGTGCTGCTGCTGCTGCTTCTGCTTGTGTCTGGCCGCTGTTGGAGCGTCCAGGCACAGGACTTCTGCTGCTGCTGACTAAATGGCCTCCTTAATTGGATCATTTGAGTAGCCAGCACACCTGTGCAGGTAGGGCATGACATGATAGGCAGCTGCCTTGATAGCGGGTGGGTGCTGAATGTTCCTAATTGACAAAATAAGATTAATGCTTATGAAGAAATATAAAATCTCATCCCTTCCCCAATATCGCGCCACACCCCTACCCCTTAATTCCCTGGTTGAACTTGATGGACATATGTCTTTTTTCGACCGTACTAACTATGTAACTATGTAACATAACATGGGGGGGGGGGGGGGGGTCTCCTGGCTGTTCACACAGGTGTGTCATTGCTGTACATTGACCATGCATTGCTTCTGTGGTATTGCAAAGGCAAAGACAAATGCTTCCAGCCATCCATTGCACTAATGGATTGGTCATCAGCTGGCTGTCTATGTCCCGCATCAATATAGACCAAAGTACAGAGGGTTAGGCTATGCTATTGTGCACCTACCTGATGCATCAGAAGGTGCGAGGCCCTTGCTAAATTCTGTGCACAGACTTTGAGATCTATACTTTAGACTGTATCTAAACCTGCTCCAACATGGACTGACATTCTGGCCTACTTTCAGCCGATGCGACTTGTCTGTCGCTGAACAGTCGCTTTTTATGTATTCAGCACCTATGTATAATGTTGTAAAAATGCTCTAGAAGCTAAAGTCGCAGAAATGTCACACATATTTGGCCTGCAACTTTCTGTGCGACAAATTCAGACAGGAAAAATCAGTATAAATCCTTAGAAAATTATCCCCCAGTGTCTCCATCTGCTGGCGGTATTGAATAAGCATTGCTGCACTGATGGGGTATGCATTAGACGAAAAAAAAGAAGAAAAAGAAGAATAATACGCCCAGAAAAGAGGCGAAAAGGAGAAAAACGTAAAAAAACGTGAAAAAAAAGTAAGAGGAAGAGAAGGGAAAAAAAGGTGGAAATGGGTTTAAAAGTGATTTCGGCGGAGAAATATATATATATATATATATATATATATATATACGCGCACACACACACATATATATAAACGTATTCTCCGTTGAGATATTGCAGCCGCTGCTGTGTCCAGGCCCAGGAGCCTTAGCACTGTGCTGTGATGTCACTCAATACCACTGACATCACTAGGTGTAAACAACATCTCTCCTTTGCTGTGTATGTGACTATGGAGCTGTTTGGTGATGTCGTCTATTATGGCCTTCATAGAAGCAACAGGAGATTGTTGCATCCATCTAGAACCCTCAGAACTACAGTGCTATGATGTCACTCACTTCCACAGGCCTTGCAGAGTGTAAACAACAACAACCCAGCTTTGTTGTGTATGTAACCATAGGGATTTGTGATGTCACCTAGAACCTTCACAGCAGCGACAGCTTTATGAGGAGCATCAGCACTGCTCTGCCTGAGCAGAACCATCACCGCCATAGGTTGTCAAATAACCCGGATTTAACCCACACAGGTAAGTCCAATGGGGTGCAGGCATGTCCTCTATGCTTACAGCTTCCCGTGGGTGTTGGTTTGATACCGTTTGGGGACAGCCAAGGAGGCATCTGCAGGCAACAAAGGTAGGTGTGTGCTTGTGTGTGTGTTTCCTATGCAGATCCTAAGCCCAGTGTCACATGCAAGTAGGAGGAGTAAGAAGGGTTCCTGGCAAATCCGGGTTATGGATTGCATTTAAAAAGGCCCCGTGGGAGTGCAATGGGCCCCTGTCTTGCTGCTTAGCAATAATGGTATGGGTTTAGGTTCTGCTGTGTGTACTGGTGGTTGACTGCCCCCCAGCCCAGAGTGTGCATGGAAAATTGTCTGGCAGCCTCCCTGACAGCAAGCAGTGATAGTGCCCATGAAGGGGACCTTGTTGGGCCCGCCCCTTTCACGGTTATCGCTTCTCGGCCTTTTGGCTAAGATCAAGTGTAGTATCTGTTCTTATCAGTTTAATATCTGATACGTCCCCTATCTGGGGACCATATATTAAATGGATTTTTGAGAACGGGGGCCGATTTCGAAGCTTGCTTCCGTCGCCCTATGCATTGACCCGATATGGCAGTATCTTCGGGTACAGTGCACCACCCCCTTACAGGGTTAAAAAGAAAGATTCCTACTTTCATTGCTACCTGCTTGCTGGCTAGCCAGCTAGCCAGCCCTGTGGGCCTTGCTGCTGCAGCCAAAAATCAAAAGGTGGTGCTGCTGCTGCTGCTTCTGCTTGTGTCTGGCCGCTGTTGGAGCGTCCAGGCACAGGACTTCTGCTGCTGCTGACTAAATGGCCTCCTTAATTGGATCATTTGAGTAGCCAGCACACCTGTGCAGGTAGGGCATGACATGATAGGCAGCTGCCTTGATAGCGGGTGGGTGCTGAATGTTCCTAATTGACAAAATAAGATTAATGCTTATGAAGAAATATAAAATCTCATCCCTTCCCCAATATCGCGCCACACCCCTACCCCTTAATTCCCTGGTTGAACTTGATGGACATATGTCTTTTTTCGACCGTACTAACTATGTAACTATGTAACATAACATGGGGGGGGGGGGGGGGGTCTCCTGGCTGTTCACACAGGTGTGTCATTGCTGTACATTGACCATGCATTGCTTCTGTGGTATTGCAAAGGCAAAGACAAATGCTTCCAGCCATCCATTGCACTAATGGATTGGTCATCAGCTGGCTGTCTATGTCCCGCATCAATATAGACCAAAGTACAGAGGGTTAGGCTATGCTATTGTGCACCTACCTGATGCATCAGAAGGTGCGAGGCCCTTGCTAAATTCTGTGCACAGACTTTGAGATCTATACTTTAGACTGTATCTAAACCTGCTCCAACATGGACTGACATTCTGGCCTACTTTCAGCCGATGCGACTTGTCTGTCGCTGAACAGTCGCTTTTTATGTATTCAGCACCTATGTATAATGTTGTAAAAATGCTCTAGAAGCTAAAGTCGCAGAAATGTCACACATATTTGGCCTGCAACTTTCTGTGCGACAAATTCAGACAGGAAAAATCAGTATAAATCCTTAGAAAATTATCCCCCAGTGTCTCCATCTGCTGGCGGTATTGAATAAGCATTGCTGCACTGATGGGGTATGCATTAGACGAAAAAAAAGAAGAAAAAGAAGAATAATACGCCCAGAAAAGAGGCGAAAAGGAGAAAAACGTAAAAAAACGTGAAAAAAAAGTAAGAGGAAGAGAAGGGAAAAAAAGGTGGAAATGGGTTTAAAAGTGATTTCGGCGGAGAAATATATATATATATATATATATATATATATATACGCGCACACACACACATATATATAAACGTATTCTCCGTTGAGATATTGCAGCCGCTGCTGTGTCCAGGCCCAGGAGCCTTAGCACTGTGCTGTGATGTCACTCAATACCACTGACATCACTAGGTGTAAACAACATCTCTCCTTTGCTGTGTATGTGACTATGGAGCTGTTTGGTGATGTCGTCTATTATGGCCTTCATAGAAGCAACAGGAGATTGTTGCATCCATCTAGAACCCTCAGAACTACAGTGCTATGATGTCACTCACTTCCACAGGCCTTGCAGAGTGTAAACAACAACAACCCAGCTTTGTTGTGTATGTAACCATAGGGATTTGTGATGTCACCTAGAACCTTCACAGCAGCGACAGCTTTATGAGGAGCATCAGCACTGCTCTGCCTGAGCAGAACCATCACCGCCATAGGTTGTCAAATAACCCGGATTTAACCCACACAGGTAAGTCCAATGGGGTGCAGGCATGTCCTCTATGCTTACAGCTTCCCGTGGGTGTTGGTTTGATACCGTTTGGGGACAGCCAAGGAGGCATCTGCAGGCAACAAAGGTAGGTGTGTGCTTGTGTGTGTGTTTCCTATGCAGATCCTAAGCCCAGTGTCACATGCAAGTAGGAGGAGTAAGAAGGGTTCCTGGCAAATCCGGGTTATGGATTGCATTTAAAAAGGCCCCGTGGGAGTGCAATGGGCCCCTGTCTTGCTGCTTAGCAATAATGGTATGGGTTTAGGTTCTGCTGTGTGTACTGGTGGTTGACTGCCCCCCAGCCCAGAGTGTGCATGGAAAATTGTCTGGCAGCCTCCCTGACAGCAAGCAGTGATAGTGCCCATGAAGGGGACCTTGTTGGGCCCGCCCCTTTCACGGTTATCGCTTCTCGGCCTTTTGGCTAAGATCAAGTGTAGTATCTGTTCTTATCAGTTTAATATCTGATACGTCCCCTATCTGGGGACCATATATTAAATGGATTTTTGAGAACGGGGGCCGATTTCGAAGCTTGCTTCCGTCGCCCTATGCATTGACCCGATATGGCAGTATCTTCGGGTACAGTGCACCACCCCCTTACAGGGTTAAAAAGAAAGATTCCTACTTTCATTGCTACCTGCTTGCTGGCTAGCCAGCTAGCCAGCCCTGTGGGCCTTGCTGCTGCAGCCAAAAAACAAAAGGTGGTGCTGCTGCTGCTGCTTCTGCTGCTTCTGCTTGTGTCTGGCCGCTGTTGGAGCGTCCAGGCACAGGACTTCTGCTGCTGCTGACTAAATGGCCTCCTTAATTGGATCATTTGAGTAGCCAGCACACCTGTGCAGGTAGGGCATGACATGATAGGCAGCTGCCTTGATAGCGGGTGGGTGCTGAATGTTCCTAATTGACAAAATAAGATTAATGCTTATGAAGAAATATAAAATCTCATCCCTTCCCCAATATCGCGCCACACCCCTACCCCTTAATTCCCTGGTTGAACTTGATGGACATATGTCTTTTTTCGACCGTACTAACTATGTAACTATGTAACATAACATGGGGGGGGGGGGGGGGGGGTCTCCTGGCTGTTCACACAGGTGTGTCATTGCTGTACATTGACCATGCATTGCTTCTGTGGTATTGCAAAGGCAAAGACAAATGCTTCCAGCCATCCATTGCACTAATGGATTGGTCATCAGCTGGCTGTCTATGTCCCGCATCAATATAGACCAAAGTACAGAGGGTTAGGCTATGCTATTGTGCACCTACCTGATGCATCAGAAGGTGCGAGGCCCTTGCTAAATTCTGTGCACAGACTTTGAGATCTATACTTTAGACTGTATCTAAACCTGCTCCAACATGGACTGACATTCTGGCCTACTTTCAGCCGATGCGACTTGTCTGTCGCTGAACAGTCGCTTTTTATGTATTCAGTACCTATGTATAATGTTGTAAAAATGCTCTAGAAGCTAAAGTCGCAGAAATGTCACACATATTTGGCCTGCAACTTTCTGTGCGACAAATTCAGACAGGAAAAATCAGTATAAATCCTTAGAAAATTATCCCCCAGTGTCTCCATCTGCTGGCGGTATTGAATAAGCATTGCTGCACTGATGGGGTATGCATTAGACGAAAAAAAAGAAGAAAAAGAAGAATAATACGCCCAGAAAAGAGGCGAAAAGGAGAAAAACGTAAAAAAACGTGAAAAAAAAGTAAGAGGAAGAGAAGGGAAAAAAAGGTGGAAATGGGTTTAAAAGTGATTTCGGCGGAGAAATATATATATATATATATATATATATATATATATATATATATATACGCGCACACACACACATATATATAAACGTATTCTCCGTTGAGATATTGCAGCCGCTGCTGTGTCCAGGCCCAGGAGCCTTAGCACTGTGCTGTGATGTCACTCAATACCACTGACATCACTAGGTGTAAACAACATCTCTCCTTTGCTGTGTATGTGACTATGGAGCTGTTTGGTGATGTCGTCTATTATGGCCTTCATAGAAGCAACAGGAGATTGTTGCATCCATCTAGAACCCTCAGAACTACAGTGCTATGATGTCACTCACTTCCACAGGCCTTGCAGAGTGTAAACAACAACAACCCAGCTTTGTTGTGTATGTAACCATAGGGATTTGTGATGTCACCTAGAACCTTCACAGCAGCGACAGCTTTATGAGGAGCATCAGCACTGCTCTGCCTGAGCAGAACCATCACCGCCATAGGTTGTCAAATAACCCGGATTTAACCCACACAGGTAAGTCCAATGGGGTGCAGGCATGTCCTCTATGCTTACAGCTTCCCGTGGGTGTTGGTTTGATACCGTTTGGGGACAGCCAAGGAGGCATCTGCAGGCAACAAAGGTAGGTGTGTGCTTGTGTGTGTGTTTCCTATGCAGATCCTAAGCCCAGTGTCACATGCAAGTAGGAGGAGTAAGAAGGGTTCCTGGCAAATCCGGGTTATGGATTGCATTTAAAAAGGCCCCGTGGGAGTGCAATGGGCCCCTGTCTTGCTGCTTAGCAATAATGGTATGGGTTTAGGTTCTGCTGTGTGTACTGGTGGTTGACTGCCCCCCAGCCCAGAGTGTGCATGGAAAATTGTCTGGCAGCCTCCCTGACAGCAAGCAGTGATAGTGCCCATGAAGGGGACCTTGTTGGGCCCGCCCCTTTCACGGTTATCGCTTCTCGGCCTTTTGGCTAAGATCAAGTGTAGTATCTGTTCTTATCAGTTTAATATCTGATACGTCCCCTATCTGGGGACCATATATTAAATGGATTTTTGAGAACGGGGGCCGATTTCGAAGCTTGCTTCCGTCGCCCTATGCATTGACCCGATATGGCAGTATCTTCGGGTACAGTGCACCACCCCCTTACAGGGTTAAAAAGAAAGATTCCTACTTTCATTGCTACCTGCTTGCTGGCTAGCCAGCTAGCCAGCCCTGTGGGCCTTGCTGCTGCAGCCAAAAAACAAAAGGTGGTGCTGCTGCTGCTGCTTCTGCTGCTTCTGCTTGTGTCTGGCCGCTGTTGGAGCGTCCAGGCACAGGACTTCTGCTGCTGCTGACTAAATGGCCTCCTTAATTGGATCATTTGAGTAGCCAGCACACCTGTGCAGGTAGGGCATGACATGATAGGCAGCTGCCTTGATAGCGGGTGGGTGCTGAATGTTCCTAATTGACAAAATAAGATTAATGCTTATGAAGAAATATAAAATCTCATCCCTTCCCCAATATCGCGCCACACCCCTACCCCTTAATTCCCTGGTTGAACTTGATGGACATATGTCTTTTTTCGACCGTACTAACTATGTAACTATGTAACATAACATGGGGGGGGGGGGGGGGGGTCTCCTGGCTGTTCACACAGGTGTGTCATTGCTGTACATTGACCATGCATTGCTTCTGTGGTATTGCAAAGGCAAAGACAAATGCTTCCAGCCATCCATTGCACTAATGGATTGGTCATCAGCTGGCTGTCTATGTCCCGCATCAATATAGACCAAAGTACAGAGGGTTAGGCTATGCTATTGTGCACCTACCTGATGCATCAGAAGGTGCGAGGCCCTTGCTAAATTCTGTGCACAGACTTTGAGATCTATACTTTAGACTGTATCTAAACCTGCTCCAACATGGACTGACATTCTGGCCTACTTTCAGCCGATGCGACTTGTCTGTCGCTGAACAGTCGCTTTTTATGTATTCAGCACCTATGTATAATGTTGTAAAAATGCTCTAGAAGCTAAAGTCGCAGAAATGTCACACATATTTGGCCTGCAACTTTCTGTGCGACAAATTCAGACAGGAAAAATCAGTATAAATCCTTAGAAAATTATCCCCCAGTGTCTCCATCTGCTGGCGGTATTGAATAAGCATTGCTGCACTGATGGGGTATGCATTAGACGAAAAAAAAGAAGAAAAAGAAGAATAATACGCCCAGAAAAGAGGCGAAAAGGAGAAAAACGTAAAAAAACGTGAAAAAAAAGTAAGAGGAAGAGAAGGGAAAAAAAGGTGGAAATGGGTTTAAAAGTGATTTCGGCGGAGAAATATATATATATATATATATATATATATATATATATATATATACGCGCACACACACACATATATATAAACGTATTCTCCGTTGAGATATTGCAGCCGCTGCTGTGTCCAGGCCCAGGAGCCTTAGCACTGTGCTGTGATGTCACTCAATACCACTGACATCACTAGGTGTAAACAACATCTCTCCTTTGCTGTGTATGTGACTATGGAGCTGTTTGGTGATGTCGTCTATTATGGCCTTCATAGAAGCAACAGGAGATTGTTGCATCCATCTAGAACCCTCAGAACTACAGTGCTATGATGTCACTCACTTCCACAGGCCTTGCAGAGTGTAAACAACAACAACCCAGCTTTGTTGTGTATGTAACCATAGGGATTTGTGATGTCACCTAGAACCTTCACAGCAGCGACAGCTTTATGAGGAGCATCAGCACTGCTCTGCCTGAGCAGAACCATCACCGCCATAGGTTGTCAAATAACCCGGATTTAACCCACACAGGTAAGTCCAATGGGGTGCAGGCATGTCCTCTATGCTTACAGCTTCCCGTGGGTGTTGGTTTGATACCGTTTGGGGACAGCGAAGGAGGCATCTGCAGGCAACAAAGGTAGGTGTGTGCTTGTGTGTGTGTGTTCCTATGCAGATCCTAAGCCCAGTGTCACATGCAAGTAGGAGGAGTAAGAAGGGTTCCTGGCAAATCCGGGTTATGGATTGCATTTAAAAAGGCCCCGTGGGAGTGCAATGGGCCCCTGTCTTGCTGCTTAGCAATAATGGTATGGGTTTAGGTTCTGCTGTGTGTACTGGTGGTTGACTGCCCCCCAGCCCAGAGTGTGCATGGAAAATTGTCTGGCAGCCTCCCTGACAGCAAGCAGTGATAGTGCCCATGAAGGGGACCTTGTTGGGCCCGCCCCTTTCACGGTTATCGCTTCTCGGCCTTTTGGCTAAGATCAAGTGTAGTATCTGCATTTGGTCTGGTCGGAAGGTGTCTGTGGTACCCCGCTTCTCGGCCTTGGGGGATTGTCTCTCCTTATGGAGGGACTTCACCCCCTTGCTGCTATTGGGGAGCGGGCTTAGTCCACGGACAACGGGTTGCGATCCCCCTGTCTCTGGGACCTTGTGTCTCAGAAGGCATTTTCGGTACGTTGAGCGTTACCTGTAGCTTCGGAAGCACCTAGGGTACCCCCGACCTCTGCCTTGGGTAAGGGTTCCGCTTTTATAGCGGGATTCCGAGCCCCTGCTGCTATTGGGGAAGGGGCTTAGTCCCTGGGTGTGGAAGATGCCGTTCTCCTGGGCTTTCCCCTCTGGGGAAATGTCGATGCGAAATACCATCCGCATAGAGGTGTCGGAGAGCCATCGTCAGTTGAAGAACCTCCGCTTCATTGCGGAGGTGATTCTTCTTGACTACTTCCGCCTCAATAGGGAGGACATCCTGTGTCTAAATGACCAGGAAAGCCGTGGCCTGTATACCGTCACCTTCACGGCCACGGCGTGTTGCGATAACATCTATGCAACCTTGTCTGGTGCGGACCAGAGGGACGATCGACTCGACGGTCTTTCGTTCCAGTTCCTCTATGGTGAGGAACATATACCGTTGGTGGTGGCTATGCACAGCCCTTATGTGACCACGGAGGATATAGCCACTTTTCTTCGGCGATACTGCGAAGAGGTGCGATTCGCAAACAAAATCTTGAACTCCGTGCGGTTCTGGAACGGCAAGAGGAAGTTCTGGGTCAAGCTCCGTAAGGATCCCGGTGGTATTGGGGGTCTTTGCCATCCGCCCCCAAATTTTGCCATCGGGAGAGTTCGGGGCTTCCTGTTCTATCCTCAAATGCCTATGTATTGCCGAAATTGCTTGAGGTTTGGCCACACCCAGGAGACCTGCGGCGCGGAGCGTGTGATTCGCTGCAATAGGTGTGGCCAAGAAGGTCACATAGCCTCAAGATGTAGCCATACGATAAGGTGCAACCTCTGCGGAGAGGAAAATCACGATTTTAATTCCTGTCCCCATAAAGCAAAAACTACGATGGGTGGGTCAAGGCTGGGCCCACCCAAAGAGGGGACAGGACAAAAGACGTCCTTTTTTAAGATGCCCAAACCCCAGATGGCAGGTACTGATGGGTCCAGGCCCAAGACCTCTGGTGTTCCATCGGGGGGCCCACCGGTGGTAGTGCTAGGGGGAGGCCATGGGGATTCCACGAAGCCCGGGCGGGTAATCGAGTTTACTGCCCGGGAAATTGAAAGACGTCGATCGACTTCCTACCTGGCTCAAGAGCCCGCCGAAACTTCTGAAGGGGGCTCACCTGTGGCGGGTGGCAGCCGACGGGCCTCGGTGGGGGCAAAGGTGGACCCAAAATTGCAGCATAAGCCAGGTACTGGCTTGGCCCAGGGTCGCCCTGCTCCGGACGAAGAGGCCCCGGTGAAAGCCCGCCGGAAGGGGAGCCAGGTGGCCAGGTCTGAGCCCGGTCCTGTTACTCCGCCTATACAGGACAGGGCCAAGAAGACAAGTGGCGCCAAACCAGGGTTTGCTGCCCCGCCAGCAGTGGACCCGGTGGGTAAAACTGGCCATCGTCGATCGATGGGGAAGTTGGAGCAACAGTCCTCAGCAACGCTTGCTGGGGAACAAGCGATGAAAACTTCCCAAGGTAGCGGCAAAGGTTCCGGAAAAGAGGCCTCACAGGCCCCTGTGCAGCAGTTCCAGTCGTCAAATGATGAAAGAAGACGCAGATCCATCAGCCGGGGGCCAGAGATTACATCGAGTGAGAGCAACACAGAGGATATGGACAGCAGTGTGACATTTAAAAGACAAAGAGAAGAAGAAGAGGAAGACATTCAAAGGAAAGCGGCGTGCCGTAGTTCGGACGAGAGCGAGCTCAGGGTCGGGGCATCATCGATCTCAAGCTCCGACCCTCAGAACATCAAGGAGCTGATGACCCCGCAGGCGGGGGATGACGGTACGCAGCTTATTATTGACTTTGATTCTCCAAGCACTGACTCTCCATAAACTATGCCTATCCCTGTAAAAATTGCCTCACTCAATGTGAGGTCCTTAAAGAGCCCTGATCGCAGGGCTGCTTTATTTTCTTATCTAGAGACATGTGACTTTGACCTTTGCCTGCTACAAGAATGTGGAATCCCTAGTAAAATGGACTATAAAGACTTAAAAGAAGACTGGAAGCTGGGCCCATCCATATGGTCCGGTGCAAATGACTGTCGTTCTGTGGGTGTTGGGCTGCTCTGCCGAGGCCAGTCCTTTTCTATTCATACAGTAACTGAGATTGTGCCTGGCAGAGCTCTTTTAATTCATCTATATTTTAATGGACTTTTAATTCGTGTTTTAAATGTGTATGCCCCTCCTGATAAACAGGATCGGGCAGAACTATTTGAAATTTTACCACTGTTTTGTGTTGGGTCTTCTCCCCTGCTGGTGGGAGGTGATTTTAACTGCATACGTGATGGGGAACACCGGCAGGGTGGGGATATTAATCGTAAAGACCGCACTTCTTACCTGCTTAAAAATTTTATTGATGATTTTAATTTGAAAGATTTCTGGAAGGATCTCTTGCCGGAGGACCTGGGCGCCACATGGTCCAATGGAAGAGTGAGCTCCAGAATCGATTTTATTTTTTCCTCTAGAGCTTTTAAACCCCTGAAATGCACGCTCGAGCAGAATATCTTCTCTGATCATAAGCTCCTCTTGGTGGGCCTGGAGCTAGAGGGGGAGCAAAAAGCAAAAAGGGGCCTCTGGAGATTAAACACCACACTCCTAGAGGACCCTGAGATAAAAGAGGAGTTTGTGCGGACCTACCAGTGCTGGCAATCACAAAGAAAACCCCACGAGCCTATGCTGCACTGGTGGGAGGGCACCAAATCTAAAATCAGATTTTTTTTTATCAAAGCAGGTAAGAAGAAGGCAAAAATGGAAAAACAGTGGTTTTATGTTCTTAACATGCGTTTAAATGTACTTTTTAAATTGAAAGAAGCTGGTATGGATGTAGAAAATGATATTTTAAACCTTAAAACTGAAATAAAACATGCCATAGAAAAGAAAGGGAAACAAATCATTTTTAACTCACATGTGCAGCACCTGGAGGAGGGCGAGAAATGTTCCCGTTTCTTTTTTAAAAAAGTGATGAATAGGAGGGATATCATCCAAAACCTTGAGGGTGAATCCACTCCAAAAGGCATGTTAGATGCAGTTTTTAACTTCTACCAGCTTCTTTTTAATAAGAAAGATCTTAATCCATCCTTTTTAGAACATGTTCTTAATTCCCTTGATTTTAAGCTAGATGTTTTAGACCAGGAGGTTTTATCCCGTGATCTTAACTTAGTTGAACTTTTATTTGTTTTTAAAAGTTTTTCTAGTGGGAAGGCCCCTGGGGAAGATGGTTTACCCATCGAATTTTATTTAGCTTTTTGGGATATTTTAAAGGATGATATGGTTTTATTGTATAAAGAAACTTTTATTGTTAATGAACTTCCCCCTTCCTGGAGGAGGGGGATTGTATCATTACTTTTTAAAAAAGGTGAAAAGGATATGCTAAAAAATTGGCGCCCCATCACACTTTTAAATGTCGATTATAAAGTTTTAGCCAAGTTATTAGCTGTTCGTTTTAAACCTTTTATTCATAAATTAATTCACCCAAATCAGGTTTGTGGGGTACCTGGAAGGTCTATAGCTGAATCCCTAAATATTTTAAGAGATGTTTTATGGTATTTTAAGGATAGAAATCAAACTGTAGCAATTTTATCCTTAGACTTTGAAAAAGCCTTTGATAGGGTCTCCCATGAATACCTGTTTTTAGTTCTTAAAAAGATGGCAGTGCCTGAAACGATTTTAAGCCGAATCATGCTTTTATACCGATCCTGTTTTAGTCAAGTCTCTGTTAATGGCTTTTTAACCAGCGGTGTTCCTCTTTTATCAGGTGTCAAACAGGGCTGCCCCCTGTCCCCACTCCTTTTTATTTGCGCAATCGAACCACTGATGGCCCTCCTCAGAAAAGACTGGGTAGTAAGAGGCGTACCGATACCTGGTGGAGGAGGGACCCATCTAAAGGTGTTGGGGTACATGGATGATGTCACCATACTGTGCCCGGACTCTCCATCCATGAGGGGGGCATTGAGGAACACCAGCTATTTCTGCGAGGTCTCTGGTTTTAAGCTAAACACAGATAAATGTGACTGTTTTTATATTGGCTCCTGGGATTCATCCATCACCCCAGGAGTCACAATGCAACAGGATCAAATTAAAGTTTTAGGTATTGTTTTTAACCAGGTCAATGATGGGAGCCCTAACTGGGATTCAGCTATAGCTAAGATGGAGAAGAAGATTTTAATGTGGAATCTTAGAAACCTTACCATGGAGGGGAAGATTTTAATAATAAAGATGGTTTTACTCCCTATTATGCTATACATTGCCATGGTATTTCCTCCATCTATTTTATACATTAAAAAAGTAACTAGAATTGTTTTTACCTTTTTATGGGGTTCAAAAATGGAGAAATTAAAGCGTGATTTTATGTACAAAAGTAAAGATAATGGCGGGAAAGATGTTCCTAACCTTTTTACTTTCTTTTACATAAAGTATTTCTGTTTCTGTTTTAAAATTATTAAATCCGATGGCATTTTTAGCTGCTTTTTAAGGTACGCTGCGGGCATGGTTTTTAAAAGATGGTTGCGCATCCCTCTGAACGCTCCGGTGCTTCTGTGTCCCCCAAAACATTATGTGGTGTTGGAAAAGACAGTCAGGCTCCTAGGTCTCCAAGATTTGGAGCCTGACATACTGGGGGACCAGAGAAAGGTATCAAAGGTCCTCAGGCGGAGTGAGGTTACCCTGGCAGTGTCCAATTTCACACAGGCAAGATCCAAAAAGGTATGGCGGAACGTGTACGGGAAGTTTCTGGCGAATGTACACAGGGATCTTGCCTGGGCAATCGTCCACCAGTGCCTCCCTACTCGTGAGTTCCAGCACAGGCGAGGACTGGTGGCGAGAGCCAAGTGCCCGAGAGATGGCTGCGGAGTGGACGAAACGGTGCTGCACATATTTTGGAACTGCCCTTTTGCACGGGAGCTTTGGAGGAAGGTAGGCCCACTTTTGAAGTGGGCCTGCGGCCTAAAAGATTTTAATCACGAATGTGTCTTTTACGGTCTTTTTAACTGCCCCAATTTTAAACAGCAGATGATCTGCTGGATGATTATTAATTGTTTTAAAAATGCCATCTGGAAAGTTAGGAACATCTTACTTTTTAAACATGATTTTATTGATGTTAAAAACTGTATAAAGCTGGCCCTGAGTGAGATGTACATCTATTACCTAAGAGACAAGAAACAGTTGGGGGCCAGCGAGGCAGCATCCATGTGGTGTCTGCCTCTATGGAACGAAATAACAGTATAATCAGTTTTTATGATATTTGTATAATGTTTTATCCTGCCATTTTTATTTTTTCTCCTTTTATTACTGGTTTTATTATTTGTATTTTAAAACTTTTGTGAACCTTTTATTATTTTGCATTTTAAATTTTGTATGGTTTCTTATTTATTCAATAAAATTTTGTTGAAACCTTATCTGTTCTTATCAGTTTTCATGCTGGTGGGGATGGGTGCTGCATGGAGGATGCAGGTGTACCAGGGCTTTCCGGGGCTGGTTCTGAGGAATCAGCTCGACGGCTGCCCCGATGTGACCTGTTCCCTCCGGGTCTCGCCATGAGGCTGAGAGGGTCTAGAGCCGAGGTACTTTTGTGCCTCGGGGAGTGGTGACCCCGAGGTGCCGAAACTCACTGGGAGAATAGACTCACTGAGTTGAAGCACGGGCACCATAATCTCTTCACCTTGTGGCACTCACCTCTTGATTCCCGGCCTTCTGGCTAGGATCAGAGAAATTTTTATAGATCCGGCCGGATGTCCGGGCAGTATATCTGCACACATTCACTTATTTATTTCTTTTTTGTCTCACTGTGTCACTTTTTGCGTGTTGTGTGTTCACAGGATTTGTCAGGATGCGGTAGCCCTTCTGGGTGTCCCTCCTGGCGGTCTAGGGGAGGTGTGTGTGGCCATTAGGTTCCGCACCTCCCTGCAAACACCCCGGGTACTCCTGCTTTGGCAGGGTACCTACCGTAATCGGCTCTGCGGGCAGATACCTTGGCTAACGCCAAGGGGGATGCCGGGAGCATTTGTGGTCCCCTAGTAGCTTCGGCGAAAAGGGACATCGAACCTGGAACCTCGCAGGTACCTTTTGGTCCGGAGGCGAAGGGTAAGGTTTGTTGGGGGGCCTCTCTCCTATCGGAGAAGGGCTTGCGATAGACCGCATCCTTTGTGCACGTTTTTTTAGTGTAACACGTTTGCACTTTTTCTTGCACTTTGGGTGAATCGAAAGCACGTTCCTCGGCTTTAGATAAAAAAAAAAAAAAAAAAATCTGTTCTTATCAGTTTAATATCTGATACGTCCCCTATCTGGGGACCATATATTAAATGGATTTTTGAGAACGGGGGCCGATTTCGAAGCTTGCTTCCGTCGCCCTATGCATTGACCCGATATGGCAGTATCTTCGGGTACAGTGCACCACCCCCTTACAGGGTTAAAAAGAAAGATTCCTACTTTCATTGCTACCTGCTTGCTGGCTAGCCAGCTAGCCAGCCCTGTGGGCCTTGCTGCTGCAGCCAAAAAACAAAAGGTGGTGCTGCTGCTGCTGCTTCTGCTGCTTCTGCTTGTGTCTGGCCGCTGTTGGAGCGTCCAGGCACAGGACTTCTGCTGCTGCTGACTAAATGGCCTCCTTAATTGGATCATTTGAGTAGCCAGCACACCTGTGCAGGTAGGGCATGACATGATAGGCAGCTGCCTTGATAGCGGGTGGGTGCTGAATGTTCCTAATTGACAAAATAAGATTAATGCTTATGAAGAAATATAAAATCTCATCCCTTCCCCAATATCGCGCCACACCCCTACCCCTTAATTCCCTGGTTGAACTTGATGGACATATGTCTTTTTTCGACCGTACTAACTATGTAACTATGTAACATAACATGGGGGGGGGGGGGGTCTCCTGGCTGTTCACACAGGTGTGTCATTGCTGTACATTGACCATGCATTGCTTCTGTGGTATTGCAAAGGCAAAGACAAATGCTTCCAGCCATCCATTGCACTAATGGATTGGTCATCAGCTGGCTGTCTATGTCCCGCATCAATATAGACCAAAGTACAGAGGGTTAGGCTATGCTATTGTGCACCTACCTGATGCATCAGAAGGTGCGAGGCCCTTGCTAAATTCTGTGCACAGACTTTGAGATCTATACTTTAGACTGTATCTAAACCTGCTCCAACATGGACTGACATTCTGGCCTACTTTCAGCCGATGCGACTTGTCTGTCGCTGAACAGTCGCTTTTTATGTATTCAGCACCTATGTATAATGTTGTAAAAATGCTCTAGAAGCTAAAGTCGCAGAAATGTCACACATATTTGGCCTGCAACTTTCTGTGCGACAAATTCAGACAGGAAAAATCAGTATAAATCCTTAGAAAATTATCCCCCAGTGTCTCCATCTGCTGGCGGTATTGAATAAGCATTGCTGCACTGATGGGGTATGCATTAGACGAAAAAAAAGAAGAAAAAGAAGAATAATACGCCCAGAAAAGAGGCGAAAAGGAGAAAAACGTAAAAAAACGTGAAAAAAAAGTAAGAGGAAGAGAAGGGAAAAAAAGGTGGAAATGGGTTTAAAAGTGATTTCGGCGGAGAAATATATATATATATATATATATATATATATATACGCGCACACACACACATATATATAAACGTATTCTCCGTTGAGATATTGCAGCCGCTGCTGTGTCCAGGCCCAGGAGCCTTAGCACTGTGCTGTGATGTCACTCAATACCACTGACATCACTAGGTGTAAACAACATCTCTCCTTTGCTGTGTATGTGACTATGGAGCTGTTTGGTGATGTCGTCTATTATGGCCTTCATAGAAGCAACAGGAGATTGTTGCATCCATCTAGAACCCTCAGAACTACAGTGCTATGATGTCACTCACTTCCACAGGCCTTGCAGAGTGTAAACAACAACAACCCAGCTTTGTTGTGTATGTAACCATAGGGATTTGTGATGTCACCTAGAACCTTCACAGCAGCGACAGCTTTATGAGGAGCATCAGCACTGCTCTGCCTGAGCAGAACCATCACCGCCATAGGTTGTCAAATAACCCGGATTTAACCCACACAGGTAAGTCCAATGGGGTGCAGGCATGTCCTCTATGCTTACAGCTTCCCGTGGGTGTTGGTTTGATACCATTTGGGGACAGCCAAGGAGGCATCTGCAGGCAACAAAGGTAGGTGTGTGCTTGTGTGTGTGTTTCCTATGCAGATCCTAAGCCCAGTGTCACATGCTAGTAGGAGGAGTAAGAAGGGTTCCTGGCAAATCCGGGTTATGGATTGCATTTAAAAAGGCCCCGTGGGAGTGCAATGGGCCCCTGTCTTGCTGCTTAGCAATAATGGTATGGGTTTAGGTTCTGCTGTGTGTACTGGTGGTTGACTGCCCCCCAGCCCAGAGTGTGCATGGAAAATTGTCTGGCAGCCTCCCTGACAGCAAGCAGTGATAGTGCCCATGAAGGGGACCTTGTTGGGCCCGCCCCTTTCACGGTTATCGCTTCTCGGCCTTTTGGCTAAGATCAAGTGTAGTATCTGTTCTTATCAGTTTAATATCTGATACGTCCCCTATCTGGGGACCATATATTAAATGGATTTTTGAGAACGGGGGCCGATTTCGAAGCTTGCTTCCGTCGCCCTATGCATTGACCCGATATGGCAGTATCTTCGGGTACAGTGCACCACCCCCTTACAGGGTTAAAAAGAAAGATTCCTACTTTCATTGCTACCTGCTTGCTGGCTAGCCAGCTAGCCAGCCCTGTGGGCCTTGCTGCTGCAGCCAAAAAACAAAAGGTGGTGCTGCTGCTGCTGCTTCTGCTGCTTCTGCTTGTGTCTGGCCGCTGTTGGAGCGTCCAGGCACAGGACTTCTGCTGCTGCTGACTAAATGGCCTCCTTAATTGGATCATTTGAGTAGCCAGCACACCTGTGCAGGTAGGGCATGACATGATAGGCAGCTGCCTTGATAGCGGGTGGGTGCTGAATGTTCCTAATTGACAAAATAAGATTAATGCTTATGAAGAAATATAAAATCTCATCCCTTCCCCAATATCGCGCCACACCCCTACCCCTTAATTCCCTGGTTGAACTTGATGGACATATGTCTTTTTTCGACCGTACTAACTATGTAACTATGTAACATAACATGGGGGGGGGGGGGTCTCCTGGCTGTTCACACAGGTGTGTCATTGCTGTACATTGACCATGCATTGCTTCTGTGGTATTGCAAAGGCAAAGACAAATGCTTCCAGCCATCCATTGCACTAATGGATTGGTCATCAGCTGGCTGTCTATGTCCCGCATCAATATAGACCAAAGTACAGAGGGTTAGGCTATGCTATTGTGCACCTACCTGATGCATCAGAAGGTGCGAGGCCCTTGCTAAATTCTGTGCACAGACTTTGAGATCTATACTTTAGACTGTATCTAAACCTGCTCCAACATGGACTGACATTCTGGCCTACTTTCAGCCGATGCGACTTGTCTGTCGCTGAACAGTCGCTTTTTATGTATTCAGCACCTATGTATAATGTTGTAAAAATGCTCTAGAAGCTAAAGTCGCAGAAATGTCACACATATTTGGCCTGCAACTTTCTGTGCGACAAATTCAGACAGGAAAAATCAGTATAAATCCTTAGAAAATTATCCCCCAGTGTCTCCATCTGCTGGCGGTATTGAATAAGCATTGCTGCACTGATGGGGTATGCATTAGACGAAAAAAAAGAAGAAAAAGAAGAATAATACGCCCAGAAAAGAGGCGAAAAGGAGAAAAACGTAAAAAAACGTGAAAAAAAAGTAAGAGGAAGAGAAGGGAAAAAAAGGTGGAAATGGGTTTAAAAGTGATTTCGGCGGAGAAATATATATATATATATATATATATATATATATATATATATATATACGCGCACACACACACATATATATAAACGTATTCTCCGTTGAGATATTGCAGCCACTGCTGTGTCCAGGCCCAGGAGCCTTAGCACTGTGCTGTGATGTCACTCAATACCACTGACATCACTAGGTGTAAACAACATCTCTCCTTTGCTGTGTATGTGACTATGGAGCTGTTTGGTGATGTCGTCTATTATGGCCTTCATAGAAGCAACAGGAGATTGTTGCATCCATCTAGAACCCTCAGAACTACAGTGCTATGATGTCACTCACTTCCACAGGCCTTGCAGAGTGTAAACAACAACAACCCAGCTTTGTTGTGTATGTAACCATAGGGATTTGTGATGTCACCTAGAACCTTCACAGCAGCGACAGCTTTATGAGGAGCATCAGCACTGCTCTGCCTGAGCAGAACCATCACCGCCATAGGTTGTCAAATAACCCGGATTTAACCCACACAGGTAAGTCCAATGGGGTGCAGGCATGTCCTCTATGCTTACAGCTTCCCGTGGGTGTTGGTTTGATACCGTTTGGGGACAGCCAAGGAGGCATCTGCAGGCAACAAAGGTAGGTGTGTGCTTGTGTGTGTGTTTCCTATGCAGATCCTAAGCCCAGTGTCACATGCAAGTAGGAGGAGTAAGAAGGGTTCCTGGCAAATCCGGGTTATGGATTGCATTTAAAAAGGCCCCGTGGGAGTGCAATGGGCCCCTGTCTTGCTGCTTAGCAATAATGGTATGGGTTTAGGTTCTGCTGTGTGTACTGGTGGTTGACTGCCCCCCAGCCCAGAGTGTGCATGGAAAATTGTCTGGCAGCCTCCCTGACAGCAAGCAGTGATAGTGCCCATGAAGGGGACCTTGTTGGGCCCGCCCCTTTCACGGTTATCGCTTCTCGGCCTTTTGGCTAAGATCAAGTGTAGTATCTGTTCTTATCAGTTTAATATCTGATACGTCCCCTATCTGGGGACCATATATTAAATGGATTTTTGAGAACGGGGGCCGATTTCGAAGCTTGCTTCCGTCGCCCTATGCATTGACCCGATATGGCAGTATCTTCGGGTACAGTGCACCACCCCCTTACAGGGTTAAAAAGAAAGATTCCTACTTTCATTGCTACCTGCTTGCTGGCTAGCCAGCTAGCCAGCCCTGTGGGCCTTGCTGCTGCAGCCAAAAAACAAAAGGTGGTGCTGCTGCTGCTGCTTCTGCTGCTTCTGCTTGTGTCTGGCCGCTGTTGGAGCGTCCAGGCACAGGACTTCTGCTGCTGCTGACTAAATGGCCTCCTTAATTGGATCATTTGAGTAGCCAGCACACCTGTGCAGGTAGGGCATGACATGATAGGCAGCTGCCTTGATAGCGGGTGGGTGCTGAATGTTCCTAATTGACAAAATAAGATTAATGCTTATGAAGAAATATAAAATCTCATCCCTTCCCCAATATCGCGCCACACCCCTACCCCTTAATTCCCTGGTTGAACTTGATGGACATATGTCTTTTTTCGACCGTACTAACTATGTAACTATGTAACATAACATGGGGGGGGGGGGGGGGGGTCTCCTGGCTGTTCACACAGGTGTGTCATTGCTGTACATTGACCATGCATTGCTTCTGTGGTATTGCAAAGGCAAAGACAAATGCTTCCAGCCATCCATTGCACTAATGGATTGGTCATCAGCTGGCTGTCTATGTCCCGCATCAATATAGACCAAAGTACAGAGGGTTAGGCTATGCTATTGTGCACCTACCTGATGCATCAGAAGGTGCGAGGCCCTTGCTAAATTCTGTGCACAGACTTTGAGATCTATACTTTAGACTGTATCTAAACCTGCTCCAACATGGACTGACATTCTGGCCTACTTTCAGCCGATGCGACTTGTCTGTCGCTGAACAGTCGCTTTTTATGTATTCAGCACCTATGTATAATGTTGTAAAAATGCTCTAGAAGCTAAAGTCGCAGAAATGTCACACATATTTGGCCTGCAACTTTCTGTGCGACAAATTCAGACAGGAAAAATCAGTATAAATCCTTAGAAAATTATCCCCCAGTGTCTCCATCTGCTGGCGGTATTGAATAAGCATTGCTGCACTGATGGGGTATGCATTAGACGAAAAAAAAGAAGAAAAAGAAGAATAATACGCCCAGAAAAGAGGCGAAAAGGAGAAAAACGTAAAAAAACGTGAAAAAAAAGTAAGAGGAAGAGAAGGGAAAAAAAGGTGGAAATGGGTTTAAAAGTGATTTCGGCGGAGAAATATATATATATATATATATATATATATATATATATATATATACGCGCACACACACACATATATATAAACGTATTCTCCGTTGAGATATTGCAGCCGCTGCTGTGTCCAGGCCCAGGAGCCTTAGCACTGTGCTGTGATGTCACTCAATACCACTGACATCACTAGGTGTAAACAACATCTCTCCTTTGCTGTGTATGTGACTATGGAGCTGTTTGGTGATGTCGTCTATTATGGCCTTCATAGAAGCAACAGGAGATTGTTGCATCCATCTAGAACCCTCAGAACTACAGTGCTATGATGTCACTCACTTCCACAGGCCTTGCAGAGTGTAAACAACAACAACCCAGCTTTGTTGTGTATGTAACCAAAGGGATTTGTGATGTCACCTAGAACCTTCACAGCAGCGACAGCTTTATGAGGAGCATCAGCACTGCTCTGCCTGAGCAGAACCATCACCGCCATAGGTTGTCAAATAACCCGGATTTAACCCACACAGGTAAGTCCAATGGGGTGCAGGCATGTCCTCTATGCTTACAGCTTCCCGTGGGTGTTGGTTTGATACCGTTTGGGGACAGCCAAGGAGGCATCTGCAGGCAACAAAGGTAGGTGTGTGCTTGTGTGTGTGTTTCCTATGCAGATCCTAAGCCCAGTGTCACATGCAAGTAGGAGGAGTAAGAAGGGTTCCTGGCAAATCCGGGTTATGGATTGCATTTAAAAAGGCCCCGTGGGAGTGCAATGGGCCCCTGTCTTGCTGCTTAGCAATAATGGTATGGGTTTAGGTTCTGCTGTGTGTACTGGTGGTTGACTGCCCCCCAGCCCAGAGTGTGCATGGAAAATTGTCTGGCAGCCTCCCTGACAGCAAGCAGTGATAGTGCCCATGAAGGGGACCTTGTTGGGCCCGCCCCTTTCACGGTTATCGCTTCTCGGCCTTTTGGCTAAGATCAAGTGTAGTATCTGTTCTTATCAGTTTAATATCTGATACGTCCCCTATCTGGGGACCATATATTAAATGGATTTTTGAGAACGGGGGCCGATTTCGAAGCTTGCTTCCGTCGCCCTATGCATTGACCCGATATGGCAGTATCTTCGGGTACAGTGCACCACCCCCTTACAGGGTTAAAAAGAAAGATTCCTACTTTCATTGCTACCTGCTTGCTGGCTAGCCAGCTAGCCAGCCCTGTGGGCCTTGCTGCTGCAGCCAAAAAACAAAAGGTGGTGCTGCTGCTGCTGCTTCTGCTGCTTCTGCTTGTGTCTGGCCGCTGTTGGAGCGTCCAGGCACAGGACTTCTGCTGCTGCTGACTAAATGGCCTCCTTAATTGGATCATTTGAGTAGCCAGCACACCTGTGCAGGTAGGGCATGACATGATAGGCAGCTGCCTTGATAGCGGGTGGGTGCTGAATGTTCCTAATTGACAAAATAAGATTAATGCTTATGAAGAAATATAAAATCTCATCCCTTCCCCAATATCGCGCCACACCCCTACCCCTTAATTCCCTGGTTGAACTTGATGGACATATGTCTTTTTTCGACCGTACTAACTATGTAACTATGTAACATAACATGGGGGGGGGGGGTCTCCTGGCTGTTCACACAGGTGTGTCATTGCTGTACATTGACCATGCATTGCTTCTGTGGTATTGCAAAGGCAAAGACAAATGCTTCCAGCCATCCATTGCACTAATGGATTGGTCATCAGCTGGCTGTCTATGTCCCGCATCAATATAGACCAAAGTACAGAGGGTTAGGCTATGCTATTGTGCACCTACCTGATGCATCAGAAGGTGCGAGGCCCTTGCTAAATTCTGTGCACAGACTTTGAGATCTATACTTTAGACTGTATCTAAACCTGCTCCAACATGGACTGACATTCTGGCCTACTTTCAGCCGATGCGACTTGTCTGTCGCTGAACAGTCGCTTTTTATGTATTCAGCACCTATGTATAATGTTGTAAAAATGCTCTAGAAGCTAAAGTCGCAGAAATGTCACACATATTTGGCCTGCAACTTTCTGTGCGACAAATTCAGACAGGAAAAATCAGTATAAATCCTTAGAAAATTATCCCCCAGTGTCTCCATCTGCTGGCGGTATTGAATAAGCATTGCTGCACTGATGGGGTATGCATTAGACGAAAAAAAAGAAGAAAAAGAAGAATAATACGCCCAGAAAAGAGGCGAAAAGGAGAAAAACGTAAAAAAACGTGAAAAAAAAGTAAGAGGAAGAGAAGGGAAAAAAAGGTGGAAATGGGTTTAAAAGTGATTTCGGCGGAGAAATATATATATATATATATATATATATATATATACGCGCACACACACACATATATATAAACGTATTCTCCGTTGAGATATTGCAGCCGCTGCTGTGTCCAGGCCCAGGAGCCTTAGCACTGTGCTGTGATGTCACTCAATACCACTGACATCACTAGGTGTAAACAACATCTCTCCTTTGCTGTGTATGTGACTATGGAGCTGTTTGGTGATGTCGTCTATTATGGCCTTCATAGAAGCAACAGGAGATTGTTGCATCCATCTAGAACCCTCAGAACTACAGTGCTATGATGTCACTCACTTCCACAGGCCTTGCAGAGTGTAAACAACAACAACCCAGCTTTGTTGTGTATGTAACCATAGGGATTTGTGATGTCACCTAGAACCTTCACAGCAGCGACAGCTTTATGAGGAGCATCAGCACTGCTCTGCCTGAGCAGAACCATCACCGCCATAGGTTGTCAAATAACCCGGATTTAACCCACACAGGTAAGTCCAATGGGGTGCAGGCATGTCCTCTATGCTTACAGCTTCCCGTGGGTGTTGGTTTGATACCGTTTGGGGACAGCCAAGGAGGCATCTGCAGGCAACAAAGGTAGGTGTGTGCTTGTGTGTGTGTTTCCTATGCAGATCCTAAGCCCAGTGTCACATGCAAGTAGGAGGAGTAAGAAGGGTTCCTGGCAAATCCGGGTTATGGATTGCATTTAAAAAGGCCCCGTGGGAGTGCAATGGGCCCCTGTCTTGCTGCTTAGCAATAATGGTATGGGTTTAGGTTCTGCTGTGTGTACTGGTGGTTGACTGCCCCCCAGCCCAGAGTGTGCATGGAAAATTGTCTGGCAGCCTCCCTGACAGCAAGCAGTGATGGTGCCCATGAAGGGGACCTTGTTGGGCCCGCCCCTTTCACGGTTATCGCTTCTCGGCCTTTTGGCTAAGATCAAGTGTAGTATCTGTTCTTATCAGTTTAATATCTGATACGTCCCCTATCTGGGGACCATATATTAAATGGATTTTTGAGAACGGGGGCCGATTTCGAAGCTTGCTTCCGTCGCCCTATGCATTGACCCGATATGGCAGTATCTTCGGGTACAGTGCACCACCCCCTTACAGGGTTAAAAAGAAAGATTCCTACTTTCATTGCTACCTGCTTGCTGGCTAGCCAGCTAGCCAGCCCTGTGGGCCTTGCTGCTGCAGCCAAAAAACAAAAGGTGGTGCTGCTGCTGCTGCTTCTGCTGCTTCTGCTTGTGTCTGGCCGCTGTTGGAGCGTCCAGGCACAGGACTTCTGCTGCTGCTGACTAAATGGCCTCCTTAATTGGATCATTTGAGTAGCCAGCACACCTGTGCAGGTAGGGCATGACATGATAGGCAGCTGCCTTGATAGCGGGTGGGTGCTGAATGTTCCTAATTGACAAAATAAGATTAATGCTTATGAAGAAATATAAAATCTCATCCCTTCCCCAATATCGCGCCACACCCCTACCCCTTAATTCCCTGGTTGAACTTGATGGACATATGTCTTTTTTCGACCGTACTAACTATGTAACTATGTAACATAACATGGGGGGGGGGGGGTCTCCTGGCTGTTCACACAGGTGTGTCATTGCTGTACATTGACCATGCATTGCTTCTGTGGTATTGCAAAGGCAAAGACAAATGCTTCCAGCCATCCATTGCACTAATGGATTGGTCATCAGCTGGCTGTCTATGTCCCGCATCAATATAGACCAAAGTACAGAGGGTTAGGCTATGCTATTGTGCACCTACCTGATGCATCAGAAGGTGCGAGGCCCTTGCTAAATTCTGTGCACAGACTTTGAGATCTATACTTTAGACTGTATCTAAACCTGCTCCAACATGGACTGACATTCTGGCCTACTTTCAGCCGATGCGACTTGTCTGTCGCTGAACAGTCGCTTTTTATGTATTCAGCACCTATGTATAATGTTGTAAAAATGCTCTAGAAGCTAAAGTCGCAGAAATGTCACACATATTTGGCCTGCAACTTTCTGTGCGACAAATTCAGACAGGAAAAATCAGTATAAATCCTTAGAAAATTATCCCCCAGTGTCTCCATCTGCTGGCGGTATTGAATAAGCATTGCTGCACTGATGGGGTATGCATTAGACGAAAAAAAAGAAGAAAAAGAAGAATAATACGCCCAGAAAAGAGGCGAAAAGGAGAAAAACGTAAAAAAACGTGAAAAAAAAGTAAGAGGAAGAGAAGGGAAAAAAAGGTGGAAATGGGTTTAAAAGTGATTTCGGCGGAGAAATATATATATATATATATATATATATATATATATATATATATATATACGCGCACACACACACATATATATAAACGTATTCTCCGTTGAGATATTGCAGCCGCTGCTGTGTCCAGGCCCAGGAGCCTTAGCACTGTGCTGTGATGTCACTCAATACCACTGACATCACTAGGTGTAAACAACATCTCTCCTTTGCTGTGTATGTGACTATGGAGCTGTTTGGTGATGTCGTCTATTATGGCCTTCATAGAAGCAACAGGAGATTGTTGCATCCATCTAGAACCCTCAGAACTACAGTGCTATGATGTCACTCACTTCCACAGGCCTTGCAGAGTGTAAACAACAACAACCCAGCTTTGTTGTGTATGTAACCATAGGGATTTGTGATGTCACCTAGAACCTTCACAGCAGCGACAGCTTTATGAGGAGCATCAGCACTGCTCTGCCTGAGCAGAACCATCACCGCCATAGGTTGTCAAATAACCCGGATTTAACCCACACAGGTAAGTCCAATGGGGTGCAGGCATGTCCTCTATGCTTACAGCTTCCCGTGGGTGTTGGTTTGATACCGTTTGGGGACAGCCAAGGAGGCATCTGCAGGCAACAAAGGTAGGTGTGTGCTTGTGTGTGTGTTTCCTATGCAGATCCTAAGCCCAGTGTCACATGCAAGTAGGAGGAGTAAGAAGGGTTCCTGGCAAATCCGGGTTATGGATTGCATTTAAAAAGGCCCCGTGGGAGTGCAATGGGCCCCTGTCTTGCTGCTTAGCAATAATGGTATGGGTTTAGGTTCTGCTGTGTGTACTGGTGGTTGACTGCCCCCCAGCCCAGAGTGTGCATGGAAAATTGTCTGGCAGCCTCCCTGACAGCAAGCAGTGATAGTGCCCATGAAGGGGACCTTGTTGGGCCCGCCCCTTTCACGGTTATCGCTTCTCGGCCTTTTGGCTAAGATCAAGTGTAGTATCTGTTCTTATCAGTTTAATATCTGATACGTCCCCTATCTGGGGACCATATATTAAATGGATTTTTGAGAACGGGGGCCGATTTCGAAGCTTGCTTCCGTCGCCCTATGCATTGACCCGATATGGCAGTATCTTCGGGTACAGTGCACCACCCCCTTACAGGGTTAAAAAGAAAGATTCCTACTTTCATTGCTACCTGCTTGCTGGCTAGCCAGCTAGCCAGCCCTGTGGGCCTTGCTGCTGCAGCCAAAAAACAAAAGGTGGTGCTGCTGCTGCTGCTTCTGCTGCTTCTGCTTGTGTCTGGCCGCTGTTGGAGCGTCCAGGCACAGGACTTCTGCTGCTGCTGACTAAATGGCCTCCTTAATTGGATCATTTGAGTAGCCAGCACACCTGTGCAGGTAGGGCATGACATGATAGGCAGCTGCCTTGATAGCGGGTGGGTGCTGAATGTTCCTAATTGACAAAATAAGATTAATGCTTATGAAGAAATATAAAATCTCATCCCTTCCCCAATATCGCGCCACACCCCTACCCCTTAATTCCCTGGTTGAACTTGATGGACATATGTCTTTTTTCGACCGTACTAACTATGTAACTATGTAACATAACATGGGGGGGGGGGGGGGGGTCTCCTGGCTGTTCACACAGGTGTGTCATTGCTGTACATTGACCATGCATTGCTTCTGTGGTATTGCAAAGGCAAAGACAAATGCTTCCAGCCATCCATTGCACTAATGGATTGGTCATCAGCTGGCTGTCTATGTCCCGCATCAATATAGACCAAAGTACAGAGGGTTAGGCTATGCTATTGTGCACCTACCTGATGCATCAGAAGGTGCGAGGCCCTTGCTAAATTCTGTGCACAGACTTTGAGATCTATACTTTAGACTGTATCTAAACCTGCTCCAACATGGACTGACATTCTGGCCTACTTTCAGCCGATGCGACTTGTCTGTCGCTGAACAGTCGCTTTTTATGTATTCAGCACCTATGTATAATGTTGTAAAAATGCTCTAGAAGCTAAAGTCGCAGAAATGTCACACATATTTGGCCTGCAACTTTCTGTGCGACAAATTCAGACAGGAAAAATCAGTATAAATCCTTAGAAAATTATCCCCCAGTGTCTCCATCTGCTGGCGGTATTGAATAAGCATTGCTGCACTGATGGGGTATGCATTAGACGAAAAAAAAGAAGAAAAAGAAGAATAATACGCCCAGAAAAGAGGCGAAAAGGAGAAAAACGTAAAAAAACGTGAAAAAAAAGTAAGAGGAAGAGAAGGGAAAAAAAGGTGGAAATGGGTTTAAAAGTGATTTCGGCGGAGAAATATATATATATATATATATATATATATATATATACGCGCACACACACACATATATATAAACGTATTCTCCGTTGAGATATTGCAGCCGCTGCTGTGTCCAGGCCCAGGAGCCTTAGCACTGTGCTGTGATGTCACTCAATACCACTGACATCACTAGGTGTAAACAACATCTCTCCTTTGCTGTGTATGTGACTATGGAGCTGTTTGGTGATGTCGTCTATTATGGCCTTCATAGAAGCAACAGGAGATTGTTGCATCCATCTAGAACCCTCAGAACTACAGTGCTATGATGTCACTCACTTCCACAGGCCTTGCAGAGTGTAAACAACAACAACCCAGCTTTGTTGTGTATGTAACCATAGGGATTTGTGATGTCACCTAGAACCTTCACAGCAGCGACAGCTTTATGAGGAGCATCAGCACTGCTCTGCCTGAGCAGAACCATCACCGCCATAGGTTGTCAAATAACCCGGATTTAACCCACACAGGTAAGTCCAATGGGGTGCAGGCATGTCCTCTATGCTTACAGCTTCCCGTGGGTGTTGGTTTGATACCGTTTGGGGACAGCCAAGGAGGCATCTGCAGGCAACAAAGGTAGGTGTGTGCTTGTGTGTGTGTTTCCTATGCAGATCCTAAGCCCAGTGTCACATGCAAGTAGGAGGAGTAAGAAGGGTTCCTGGCAAATCCGGGTTATGGATTGCATTTAAAAAGGCCCCGTGGGAGTGCAATGGGCCCCTGTCTTGCTGCTTAGCAATAATGGTATGGGTTTAGGTTCTGCTGTGTGTACTGGTGGTTGACTGCCCCCCAGCCCAGAGTGTGCATGGAAAATTGTCTGGCAGCCTCCCTGACAGCAAGCAGTGATAGTGCCCATGAAGGGGACCTTGTTGGGCCCGCCCCTTTCACGGTTATCGCTTCTCGGCCTTTTGGCTAAGATCAAGTGTAGTATCTGCATTTGGTCTGGTCGGAAGGTGTCTGTGGTACCCCGCTTCTCGGCCTTGGGGGATTGTCTCTCCTTACGGAGGGACTTCACCCCCTTGCTGCTATTGGGGAGCGGGCTTAGTCCACGGACAACGGGTTGCGATCCCCCTGTCTCTGGGACCTTGTGTCTCAGAAGGCATTTTCGGTACGTTGAGCGTTACCTGTAGCTTCGGAAGCACCTAGGGTACCCCCGACCTCTGCCTTGGGTAAGGGTTCCGCTTTTATAGCGGGATTCCGAGCCCCTGCTGCTATTGGGGAAGGGGCTTAGTCCCTGGGTGTGGAAGATGCCGTTCTCCTGGGCTTTCCCCTCTGGGGAAATGTCGATGCGAAATACCATCCGCATAGAGGTGTCGGAGAGCCATCGTCAGTTGAAGAACCTCCGCTTCATTGCGGAGGTGATTCTTCTTGACTACTTCCGCCTCAATAGGGAGGACATCCTGTGTCTAAATGACCAGGAAAGCCGTGGCCTGTATACCGTCACCTTCACGGCCACGGCGTGTTGCGATAACATCTATGCAACCTTGTCTGGTGCGGACCAGAGGGACGATCGACTCGACGGTCTTTCGTTCCAGTTCCTCTATGGTGAGGAACATATACCGTTGGTGGTGGCTATGCACAGCCCTCATGTGACCACGGAGGATATAGCCACTTTTCTTCGGCGATACTGCGAAGAGGTGCGATTCGCAAACAAAATCTTGAACTCCGTGCGGTTCTGGAACGGCAAGAGGAAGTTCTGGGTCAAGCTCCGTAAGGATCCCGGTGGTATTGGGGGTCTTTGCCATCCGCCCCCAAATTTTGCCATCGGGAGAGTTCGGGGCTTCCTGTTCTATCCTCAAATGCCTATGTATTGCCGAAATTGCTTGAGGTTTGGCCACACCCAGGAGACCTGCGGCGCGGAGCGTGTGATTCGCTGCAATAGGTGTGGCCAAGAAGGTCACATAGCCTCAAGATGTAGCCATACGATAAGGTGCAACCTCTGCGGAGAGGAAAATCACGATTTTAATTCCTGTCCCCATAAAGCAAAAACTACGATGGGTGGGTCAAGGCTGGGCCCACCCAAAGAGGGGACAGGACAAAAGACGTCCTTTTTTAAGATGCCCAAACCCCAGATGGCAGGTACTGATGGGTCCAGGCCCAAGACCTCTGGTGCTCCATCGGGGGGCCCACCGGTGGTAGTGCTAGGGGGAGGCCATGGGGATTCCACGAAGCCCGGGCGGGTGATCGAGTTTACTGCCCGGGAAATTGAAAGACGTCGATCGACTTCCTACCTGGCTCAAGAGCCCGCCGAAACTTCTGAAGGGGGCTCACCTGTGGCGGGTGGCAGCCGACGGGCCTCGGTGGGGGCAAAAGTGGACCCAAAATTGCAGCATAAGCCAGGTACTGGCTTGGCCCAGGGTCGCCCTGCTCCGGACGAAGAGGCCCCGGTGAAAGCCCGCCGGAAGGGGAGCCAGGTGGCCAGGTCTGAGCCCGGTCCTGTTACTCCGCCTATACAGGACAGGGCCAAGAAGACAAGTGGCGCCAAACCAGGGTTTGCTGCCCCGCCAGCAGTGGACCCGGTGGGTAAAACTGGCCATCGTCGATCGATGGGGAAGTTGGAGCAACAGTCCTCAGCAATGCTTGCTGGGGAACAAGCGATGAAAACTTCCCAAGGTAGCGGCAAAGGTTCCGGAAAAGAGGCCTCACAGGCCCCTGTGCAGCAGTTCCAGTCGTCAAATGATGAAAGAAGACGCAGATCCATCAGCCGGGGGCCAGAGATTACATCGAGTGAGAGCAACACAGAGGATATGGACAGCAGTGTGACATTTAAAAGACAAAGAGAAGAAGAAGAGGAAGACATTCAAAGGAAAGCGGCGTGCCGTAGTTCGGACGAGAGCGAGCTCAGGGTCGGGGCATCATCGATCTCAAGCTCCGACCCTCAGAACATCAAGGAGCTGATGACCCCGCAGGCGGGGGATGACGGTACGCAGCTTATTATTGACTTTGATTCTCCAAGCACGGACTCTCCATAAACTATGCCTATCCCTGTAAAAATTGCCTCACTCAATGTGAGGTCCTTAAAGAGCCCTGATCGCAGGGCTGCTTTATTTTCTTATCTAGAGACATGTGACTTTGACCTTTGCCTGCTACAAGAATGTGGAATCCCTAGTAAAATGGACTATAAAGACTTAAAAGAAGACTGGAAGCTGGGCCCATCCATATGGTCCGGTGCAAATGACTGTCGTTCTGTGGGTGTTGGGCTGCTCTGCCGAGGCCAGTCCTTTTCTATTCATACAGTAACTGAGATTGTGCCTGGCAGAGCTCTTTTAATTCATCTATATTTTAATGGACTTTTAATTCGTGTTTTAAATGTGTATGCCCCTCCTGATAAACAGGAGCGGGCAGAACTATTTGAAATTTTACCACTGTTTTGTGTTGGGTCTTCCCCCCTGCTGGTGGGAGGTGATTTTAACTGCATACGTGATGGGGAACACCGGCAGGGTGGGGATATTAATCGTAAAGACCGCACTTCTTACCTGCTTAAAAATTTTATTGATGATTTTAATTTGAAAGATTGCTGGAAGGATCTCTTGCCGGAGGACCCAGGCGCCACATGGTCCAATGGAAGAGTGAGCTCCAGAATCGATTTTATTTTTTCCTCTAGAGCTTTTAAACCCCTGAAATGCACGCTCGAGCAGAATATCTTCTCTGATCATAAGCTCCTCTTGGTGGGCCTGGAGCTAGAGGGGGAGCAAAAAGCAAAAAGGGGCCTCTGGAGATTAAACACCACACTCCTAGAGGACCCTGAGATAAAAGAGGAGTTTGTGCGGACCTACCAATGCTGGCAATCACAAAGAAAACCCCACGAGCCTATGCTGCACTGGTGGGAGGGCACCAAATCTAAAATCAGATTTTTTTTTATCAAAGCAGGTAAGAAGAAGGCAAAAATGGAAAAACAGTGGTTTTATGTTCTTAACATGCGTTTAAATGTACTTTTTAAATTGAAAGAAGCTGGTATGGATGTAGAAAATGATATTTTAAACCTTAAAACTGAAATAAAACATGCCATAGAAAAGAAAGGGAAACAAATCATTTTTAACTCACATGTGCAGCACCTGGAGGAGGGCGAGAAATGTTCCCGTTTCTTTTTTAAAAAAGTGATGAATAGGAGGGATATCATCCAAAACCTTGAGGGTGAATCCACTCCAAAAGGCATGTTAGATGCAGTTTTTAACTTCTACCAGCTTCTTTTTAATAAGAAAGATCTTAATCCATCCTTTTTAGAACATGTTCTTAATTCCCTTGATTTTAAGCTAGATGTTTTAGACCAGGAGGTTTTATCCCGTGATCTTAACTTAGATGAACTTTTATTTGTTTTTAAAAGTTTTTCTAGTGGGAAGGCCCCTGGGGAAGATGGTTTACCCATCGAATTTTATTTAGCTTTTTGGGATATTTTAAAGGATGATATGGTTTTATTGTATAAAGAAACTTTTATTGTTAATGAACTTCCCCCTTCCTGGAGGAGGGGGATTGTATCATTACTTTTTAAAAAGGGTGAAAAGGATATGCTAAAAAATTGGCGCCCCATCACACTTTTAAATGTTGATTATAAAGTTTTAGCCAAGTTATTAGCTGTCCGTTTTAAACCTTTTATTCATAAATTAATTCACCCAAATCAGGTTTGTGGGGTACCTGGAAGGTCTATAGCTGAATCCCTAAATATTTTAAGAGATGTTTTATGGTATTTTAAGGATAGAAATCAAACTGTAGCAATTTTATCCTTAGACTTTGAAAAAGCCTTTGATAGGGTCTCCCATGAATACCTGTTTTTAGTTCTTAAAAAGATGGCAGTGCCTGAAACGATTTTAAGCCGAATCATGCTTTTATACCGATCCTGTTTTAGTCAAGTCTCTGTTAATGGCTTTTTAACCAGCGGTGTTCCTCTTTTATCAGGTGTCAAACAGGGCTGCCCCCTGTCCCCACTCCTTTTTATTTGCGCAATCGAACCACTGATGGCCCTCCTCAGAAAAGACCGGGTAGTAAGAGGCGTACCGATACCTGGTGGAGGAGGGACCCATCTAAAGGTGTTGGGGTACATGGATGATGTCACCATACTGTGCCCGGACTCTCCATCCATGAGGGGGGCATTGAGGAACACCAGCTATTTCTGCGAGGTCTCTGGTTTTAAGCTAAACACAGATAAATGTGACTGTTTTTATATTGGCTCCTGGGATTCATCCATCACCCCAGGAGTCACAATGCAACAGGATCAAATTAAAGTTTTAGGTATTGTTTTTAACCAGGTCAATGATGGGAGCCCTAACTGGGATTCAGCTATAGCTAAGATGGAGAAGAAGATTTTAATGTGGAATCTTAGAAACCTTACCATGGAGGGGAAGATTTTAATAATAAAGATGGTTTTACTCCCTATTATGCTATACATTGCCATGGTATTTCCTCCATCTATTTTATACATTAAAAAAGTAACTAGAATTGTTTTTACTTTTTTATGGGGTTCAAAAATGGAGAAATTAAAGCGTGATTTTATGTACAAAAGTAAAGATAATGGCGGGAAAGATGTTCCTAACCTTTTTACTTTCTTTTACATAAAGTATTTCTGTTTCTGTTTTAAAATTATTAAATCCGATGGCATTTTTAGCTGCTTTTTAAGGTACGCTGCGGGCATGGTTTTTAAAAGATGGTTGCGCATCCCTCTGAACGCTCCGGTGCTTCTGTGTCCCCCAAAACATTATGTGGTGTTGGAAAAGACAGTCAGGCTCCTAGGTCTCCAAGATTTGGAGCCTGACATACTGGGGGACCAGAGAAAGGTATGAAAGGTCCTCAGGCGGAGTGAGGTTACCCTGGCAGTGTCCAATTTCACACAGGCAAGATCCAAAAAGGTATGGCGGAACGTGTACGGGAAGTTTCTGGCGAATGTACACAGGGATCTTGCCTGGGCAATCGTCCACCAGTGCCTCCCTACTCGTGAGTTTCAGCACAGGCGAGGACTGGTGGCGAGAGCCAAGTGCCCGAGAGATGGCTGCGGAGTGGACGAAACGGTGCTGCACATATTTTGGAACTGCCCTTTTGCACGGGAGCTTTGGAGGAAGGTAGGCCCACTTTTGAAGTGGGCCTGCGGCCTAAAAGATTTTAATCACGAATGTGTCTTTTACGGTCTTTTTAACTGCCCCAATTTTAAACAGCAGATGATCTGCTGGATGATTATTAATTGTTTTAAAAATGCCATCTGGAAAGTTAGGAACATCTTACTTTTTAAACATGATTTTATTGATGTTAAAAACTGTATAAAGCTGGCCCTGAGTGAGATGTACATCTATTACCTAAGAGACAAGAAACAGTTGGGGGCCAGCGAGGCAGCATCCATGTGGTGTCTGCCTCTATGGAACGAAATAACAGTATAATCAGTTTTTATGACATTTGTATAATGTTTTATCCTGCCATTTTTATTTTTTCTCCTTTTATTACTGGTTTTATTATTTGTATTTTAAAACTTTTGTGAACCTTTTATTATTTTGCATTTTAAATTTTGTATGGTTTCTTATTTATTCAATAAAATTTTGTTGAAACCTTATCTGTTCTTATCAGTTTAATATCTGATACGTCCCCTATCTGGGGACCATATATTAAATGGATTTTTGAGAACGGGGGCCGATTTCGAAGCTTGCTTCCGTCGCCCTATGCATTGACCCGATATGGCAGTATCTTCGGGTACAGTGCACCACCCCCTTACAGGGTTAAAAAGAAAGATTCCTACTTTCATTGCTACCTGCTTGCTGGCTAGCCAGCTAGCCAGCCCTGTGGGCCTTGCTGCTGCAGCCAAAAAACAAAAGGTGGTGCTGCTGCTGCTGCTTCTGCTGCTTCTGCTTGTGTCTGGCCGCTGTTGGAGCGTCCAGGCACAGGACTTCTGCTGCTGCTGACTAAATGGCCTCCTTAATTGGATCATTTGAGTAGCCAGCACACCTGTGCAGGTAGGGCATGACATGATAGGCAGCTGCCTTGATAGCGGGTGGGTGCTGAATGTTCCTAATTGACAAAATAAGATTAATGCTTATGAAGAAATATAAAATCTCATCCCTTCCCCAATATCGCGCCACACCCCTACCCCTTAATTCCCTGGTTGAACTTGATGGACATATGTCTTTTTTCGACCGTACTAACTATGTAACTATGTAACATAACATGGGGGGGGGGGGGGGGGGTCTCCTGGCTGTTCACACAGGTGTGTCATTGCTGTACATTGACCATGCATTGCTTCTGTGGTATTGCAAAGGCAAAGACAAATGCTTCCAGCCATCCATTGCACTAATGGATTGGTCATCAGCTGGCTGTCTATGTCCCGCATCAATATAGACCAAAGTACAGAGGGTTAGGCTATGCTATTGTGCACCTACCTGATGCATCAGAAGGTGCGAGGCCCTTGCTAAATTCTGTGCACAGACTTTGAGATCTATACTTTAGACTGTATCTAAACCTGCTCCAACATGGACTGACATTCTGGCCTACTTTCAGCCGATGCGACTTGTCTGTCGCTGAACAGTCGCTTTTTATGTATTCAGCACCTATGTATAATGTTGTAAAAATGCTCAAGAAGCTAAAGTCGCAGAAATGTCACACATATTTGGCCTGCAACTTTCTGTGCGACAAATTAGACAGGAAAAATCAGTATAAATCCTTAGAAAATTATCCCCCAGTGTCTCCATCTGCTGGCGGTATTGAATAAGCATTGCTGCACTGATGGGGTATGCATTAGACGAAAAAAAAGAAGAAAAAGAAGAATAATACGCCCAGAAAAGAGGCGAAAAGGAGAAAAACGTAAAAAAACGTGAAAAAAAAGTAAGAGGAAGAGAAGGGAAAAAAAGGTGGAAATGGGTTTAAAAGTGATTTCGGCGGAGAATATATATATATATATATATATATATATATATATATATACGCGCACACACACACATATATATAAACGTATTCTCCGTTGAGATATTGCAGCCGCTGCTGTGTCCAGGCCCAGGAGCCTTAGCACTGTGCTGTGATGTCACTCAATACCACTGACATCACTAGGTGTAAACAACATCTCTCCTTTGCTGTGTATGTGACTATGGAGCTGTTTGGTGATGTCGTCTATTATGGCCTTCATAGAAGCAACAGGAGATTGTTGCATCCATCTAGAACCCTCAGAACTACAGTGCTATGATGTCACTCACTTCCACAGGCCTTGCAGAGTGTAAACAACAACAACCCAGCTTTGTTGTGTATGTAACCATAGGGATTTGTGATGTCACCTAGAACCTTCACAGCAGCGACAGCTTTATGAGGAGCATCAGCACTGCTCTGCCTGAGCAGAACCATCACCGCCATAGGTTGTCAAATAACCCGGATTTAACCCACACAGGTAAGTCCAATGGGGTGCAGGCATGTCCTCTATGCTTACAGCTTCCCGTGGGTGTTGGTTTGATACCGTTTGGGGACAGCCAAGGAGGCATCTGCAGGCAACAAAGGTAGGTGTGTGCTTGTGTGTGTGTTTCCTATGCAGATCCTAAGCCCAGTGTCACATGCAAGTAGGAGGAGTAAGAAGGGTTCCTGGCAAATCCGGGTTATGGATTGCATTTAAAAAGGCCCCGTGGGAGTGCAATGGGCCCCTGTCTTGCTGCTTAGCAATAATGGTATGGGTTTAGGTTCTGCTGTGTGTACTGGTGGTTGACTGCCCCCCAGCCCAGAGTGTGCATGGAAAATTGTCTGGCAGCCTCCCTGACAGCAAGCAGTGATAGTGCCCATGAAGGGGACCTTGTTGGGCCCGCCCCTTTCACGGTTATCGCTTCTCGGCCTTTTGGCTAAGATCAAGTGTAGTATCTGTTCTTATCAGTTTAATATCTGATACGTCCCCTATCTGGGGACCATATATTAAATGGATTTTTGAGAACGGGGGCCGATTTCGAAGCTTGCTTCCGTCGCCCTATGCATTGACCCGATATGGCAGTATCTTCGGGTACAGTGCACCACCCCCTTACAGGGTTAAAAAGAAAGATTCCTACTTTCATTGCTACCTGCTTGCTGGCTAGCCAGCTAGCCAGCCCTGTGGGCCTTGCTGCTGCAGCCAAAAAACAAAAGGTGGTGCTGCTGCTGCTGCTTCTGCTGCTTCTGCTTGTGTCTGGCCGCTGTTGGAGCGTCCAGGCACAGGACTTCTGCTGCTGCTGACTAAATGGCCTCCTTAATTGGATCATTTGAGTAGCCAGCACACCTGTGCAGGTAGGGCATGACATGATAGGCAGCTGCCTTGATAGCGGGTGGGTGCTGAATGTTCCTAATTGACAAAATAAGATTAATGCTTATGAAGAAATATAAAATCTCATCCCTTCCCCAATATCGCGCCACACCCCTACCCCTTAATTCCCTGGTTGAACTTGATGGACATATGTCTTTTTTCGACCGTACTAACTATGTAACTATGTAACATAACATGGGGGGGGGGGGGGTCTCCTGGCTGTTCACACAGGTGTGTCATTGCTGTACATTGACCATGCATTGCTTCTGTGGTATTGCAAAGGCAAAGACAAATGCTTCCAGCCATCCATTGCACTAATGGATTGGTCATCAGCTGGCTGTCTATGTCCCGCATCAATATAGACCAAAGTACAGAGGGTTAGGCTATGCTATTGTGCACCTACCTGATGCATCAGAAGGTGCGAGGCCCTTGCTAAATTCTGTGCACAGACTTTGAGATCTATACTTTAGACTGTATCTAAACCTGCTCCAACATGGACTGACATTCTGGCCTACTTTCAGCCGATGCGACTTGTCTGTCGCTGAACAGTCGCTTTTTATGTATTCAGCACCTATGTATAATGTTGTAAAAATGCTCTAGAAGCTAAAGTCGCAGAAATGTCACACATATTTGGCCTGCAACTTTCTGTGCGACAAATTCAGACAGGAAAAATCAGTATAAATCCTTAGAAAATTATCCCCCAGTGTCTCCATCTGCTGGCGGTATTGAATAAGCATTGCTGCACTGATGGGGTATGCATTAGACGAAAAAAAAGAAGAAAAAGAAGAATAATACGCCCAGAAAAGAGGCGAAAAGGAGAAAAACGTAAAAAAACGTGAAAAAAAAGTAAGAGGAAGAGAAGGGAAAAAAAGGTGGAAATGGGTTTAAAAGTGATTTCGGCGGAGAAATATATATATATATATATATATATATATATATATATATATATATACGCGCACACACACACATATATATAAACGTATTCTCCGTTGAGATATTGCAGCCGCTGCTGTGTCCAGGCCCAGGAGCCTTAGCACTGTGCTGTGATGTCACTCAATACCACTGACATCACTAGGTGTAAACAACATCTCTCCTTTGCTGTGTATGTGACTATGGAGCTGTTTGGTGATGTCGTCTATTATGGCCTTCATAGAAGCAACAGGAGATTGTTGCATCCATCTAGAACCCTCAGAACTACAGTGCTATGATGTCACTCACTTCCACAGGCCTTGCAGAGTGTAAACAACAACAACCCAGCTTTGTTGTGTATGTAACCATAGGGATTTGTGATGTCACCTAGAACCTTCACAGCAGCGACAGCTTTATGAGGAGCATCAGCACTGCTCTGCCTGAGCAGAACCATCACCGCCATAGGTTGTCAAATAACCCGGATTTAACCCACACAGGTAAGTCCAATGGGGTGCAGGCATGTCCTCTATGCTTACAGCTTCCCGTGGGTGTTGGTTTGATACCGTTTGGGGACAGCCAAGGAGGCATCTGCAGGCAACAAAGGTAGGTGTGTGCTTGTGTGTGTGTTTCCTATGCAGATCCTAAGCCCAGTGTCACATGCAAGTAGGAGGAGTAAGAAGGGTTCCTGGCAAATCCGGGTTATGGATTGCATTTAAAAAGGCCCCGTGGGAGTGCAATGGGCCCCTGTCTTGCTGCTTAGCAATAATGGTATGGGTTTAGGTTCTGCTGTGTGTACTGGTGGTTGACTGCCCCCCAGCCCAGAGTGTGCATGGAAAATTGTCTGGCAGCCTCCCTGACAGCAAGCAGTGATAGTGCCCATGAAGGGGACCTTGTTGGGCCCGCCCCTTTCACGGTTATCGCTTCTCGGCCTTTTGGCTAAGATCAAGTGTAGTATCTGTTCTTATCAGTTTAATATCTGATACGTCCCCTATCTGGGGACCATATATTAAATGGATTTTTGAGAACGGGGGCCGATTTCGAAGCTTGCTTCCGTCGCCCTATGCATTGACCCGATATGGCAGTATCTTCGGGTACAGTGCACCACCCCCTTACAGGGTTAAAAAGAAAGATTCCTACTTTCATTGCTACCTGCTTGCTGGCTAGCCAGCTAGCCAGCCCTGTGGGCCTTGCTGCTGCAGCCAAAAAACAAAAGGTGGTGCTGCTGCTGCTGCTTCTGCTGCTTCTGCTTGTGTCTGGCCGCTGTTGGAGCGTCCAGGCACAGGACTTCTGCTGCTGCTGACTAAATGGCCTCCTTAATTGGATCATTTGAGTAGCCAGCACACCTGTGCAGGTAGGGCATGACATGATAGGCAGCTGCCTTGATAGCGGGTGGGTGCTGAATGTTCCTAATTGACAAAATAAGATTAATGCTTATGAAGAAATATAAAATCTCATCCCTTCCCCAATATCGCGCCACACCCCTACCCCTTAATTCCCTGGTTGAACTTGATGGACATATGTCTTTTTTCGACCGTACTAACTATGTAACTATGTAACATAACATGGGGGGGGGGGTCTCCTGGCTGTTCACACAGGTGTGTCATTGCTGTACATTGACCATGCATTGCTTCTGTGGTATTGCAAAGGCAAAGACAAATGCTTCCAGCCATCCATTGCACTAATGGATTGGTCATCAGCTGGCTGTCTATGTCCCGCATCAATATAGACCAAAGTACAGAGGGTTAGGCTATGCTATTGTGCACCTACCTGATGCATCAGAAGGTGCGAGGCCCTTGCTAAATTCTGTGCACAGACTTTGAGATCTATACTTTAGACTGTATCTAAACCTGCTCCAACATGGACTGACATTCTGGCCTACTTTCAGCCGATGCGACTTGTCTGTCGCTGAACAGTCGCTTTTTATGTATTCAGCACCTATGTATAATGTTGTAAAAATGCTCAAGAAGCTAAAGTCGCAGAAATGTCACACATATTTGGCCTGCAACTTTCTGTGCGACAAATTCAGACAGGAAAAATCAGTATAAATCCTTAGAAAATTATCCCCCAGTGTCTCCATCTGCTGGCGGTATTGAATAAGCATTGCTGCACTGATGGGGTATGCATTAGACGAAAAAAAAGAAGAAAAAGAAGAATAATACGCCCAGAAAAGAGGCGAAAAGGAGAAAAACGTAAAAAAACGTGAAAAAAAAGTAAGAGGAAGAGAAGGGAAAAAAAGGTGGAAATGGGTTTAAAAGTGATTTCGGCGGAGAATATATATATATATATATATATATATATATATATATATACGCGCACACACACACATATATATAAACGTATTCTCCGTTGAGATATTGCAGCCGCTGCTGTGTCCAGGCCCAGGAGCCTTAGCACTGTGCTGTGATGTCACTCAATACCACTGACATCACTAGGTGTAAACAACATCTCTCCTTTGCTGTGTATGTGACTATGGAGCTGTTTGGTGATGTCGTCTATTATGGCCTTCATAGAAGCAACAGGAGATTGTTGCATCCATCTAGAACCCTCAGAACTACAGTGCTATGATGTCACTCACTTCCACAGGCCTTGCAGAGTGTAAACAACAACAACCCAGCTTTGTTGTGTATGTAACCATAGGGATTTGTGATGTCACCTAGAACCTTCACAGCAGCGACAGCTTTATGAGGAGCATCAGCACTGCTCTGCCTGAGCAGAACCATCACCGCCATAGGTTGTCAAATAACCCGGATTTAACCCACACAGGTAAGTCCAATGGGGTGCAGGCATGTCCTCTATGCTTACAGCTTCCCGTGGGTGTTGGTTTGATACCGTTTGGGGACAGCCAAGGAGGCATCTGCAGGCAACAAAGGTAGGTGTGTGCTTGTGTGTGTGTTTCCTATGCAGATCCTAAGCCCAGTGTCACATGCAAGTAGGAGGAGTAAGAAGGGTTCCTGGCAAATCCGGGTTATGGATTGCATTTAAAAAGGCCCCGTGGGAGTGCAATGGGCCCCTGTCTTGCTGCTTAGCAATAATGGTATGGGTTTAGGTTCTGCTGTGTGTACTGGTGGTTGACTGCCCCCCAGCCCAGAGTGTGCATGGAAAATTGTCTGGCAGCCTCCCTGACAGCAAGCAGTGATAGTGCCCATGAAGGGGACCTTGTTGGGCCCGCCCCTTTCACGGTTATCGCTTCTCGGCCTTTTGGCTAAGATCAAGTGTAGTATCTGTTCTTATCAGTTTAATATCTGATACGTCCCCTATCTGGGGACCATATATTAAATGGATTTTTGAGAACGGGGGCCGATTTCGAAGCTTGCTTCCGTCGCCCTATGCATTGACCCGATATGGCAGTATCTTCGGGTACAGTGCACCACCCCCTTACAGGGTTAAAAAGAAAGATTCCTACTTTCATTGCTACCTGCTTGCTGGCTAGCCAGCTAGCCAGCCCTGTGGGCCTTGCTGCTGCAGCCAAAAAACAAAAGGTGGTGCTGCTGCTGCTGCTTCTGCTGCTTCTGCTTGTGTCTGGCCGCTGTTGGAGCGTCCAGGCACAGGACTTCTGCTGCTGCTGACTAAATGGCCTCCTTAATTGGATAATTTGAGTAGCCAGCACACCTGTGCAGGTAGGGCATGACATGATAGGCAGCTGCCTTGATAGCGGGTGGGTGCTGAATGTTCCTAATTGACAAAATAAGATTAATGCTTATGAAGAAATATAAAATCTCATCCCTTCCCCAATATCGCGCCACACCCCTACCCCTTAATTCCCTGGTTGAACTTGATGGACATATGTCTTTTTTCGACCGTACTAACTATGTAACTATGTAACATAACATGGGGGGGGGGGGGGGGTCTCCTGGCTGTTCACACAGGTGTGTCATTGCTGTACATTGACCATGCATTGCTTCTGTGGTATTGCAAAGGCAAAGACAAATGCTTCCAGCCATCCATTGCACTAATGGATTGGTCATCAGCTGGCTGTCTATGTCCCGCATCAATATAGACCAAAGTACAGAGGGTTAGGCTATGCTATTGTGCACCTACCTGATGCATCAGAAGGTGCGAGGCCCTTGCTAAATTCTGTGCACAGACTTTGAGATCTATACTTTAGACTGTATCTAAACCTGCTCCAACATGGACTGACATTCTGGCCTACTTTCAGCCGATGCGACTTGTCTGTCGCTGAACAGTCGCTTTTTATGTATTCAGCACCTATGTATAATGTTGTAAAAATGCTCTAGAAGCTAAAGTCGCAGAAATGTCACACATATTTGGCCTGCAACTTTCTGTGCGACAAATTCAGACAGGAAAAATCAGTATAAATCCTTAGAAAATTATCCCCCAGTGTCTCCATCTGCTGGCGGTATTGAATAAGCATTGCTGCACTGATGGGGTATGCATTAGACGGAAAAAAAGAAGAAAAAGAAGAATAATACGCCCAGAAAAGAGGCGAAAAGGAGAAAAACGTAAAAAAACGTGAAAAAAAAGTAAGAGGAAGAGAAGGGAAAAAAAGGTGGAAATGGGTTTAAAAGTGATTTCGGCGGAGAAATATATATATATATATATATATATATATATATATATATATATACGCGCACACACACACATATATATAAACGTATTCTCCGTTGAGATATTGCAGCCGCTGCTGTGTCCAGGCCCAGGAGCCTTAGCACTGTGCTGTGATGTCACTCAATACCACTGACATCACTAGGTGTAAACAACATCTCTCCTTTGCTGTGTATGTGACTATGGAGCTGTTTGGTGATGTCGTCTATTATGGCCTTCATAGAAGCAACAGGAGATTGTTGCATCCATCTAGAACCCTCAGAACTACAGTGCTATGATGTCACTCACTTCCACAGGCCTTGCAGAGTGTAAACAACAACAACCCAGCTTTGTTGTGTATGTAACCATAGGGATTTGTGATGTCACCTAGAACCTTCACAGCAGCGACAGCTTTATGAGGAGCATCAGCACTGCTCTGCCTGAGCAGAACCATCACCGCCATAGGTTGTCAAATAACCCGGATTTAACCCACACAGGTAAGTCCAATGGGGTGCAGGCATGTCCTCTATGCTTACAGCTTCCCGTGGGTGTTGGTTTGATACCGTTTGGGGACAGCCAAGGAGGCATCTGCAGGCAACAAAGGTAGGTGTGTGCTTGTGTGTGTGTTTCCTATGCAGATCCTAAGCCCAGTGTCACATGCAAGTAGGAGGAGTAAGAAGGGTTCCTGGCAAATCCGGGTTATGGATTGCATTTAAAAAGGCCCCGTGGGAGTGCAATGGGCCCCTGTCTTGCTGCTTAGCAATAATGGTATGGGTTTAGGTTCTGCTGTGTGTACTGGTGGTTGACTGCCCCCCAGCCCAGAGTGTGCATGGAAAATTGTCTGGCAGCCTCCCTGACAGCAAGCAGTGATAGTGCCCATGAAGGGGACCTTGTTGGGCCCGCCCCTTTCACGGTTATCGCTTCTCGGCCTTTTGGCTAAGATCAAGTGTAGTATCTGTTCTTATCAGTTTAATATCTGATACGTCCCCTATCTGGGGACCATATATTAAATGGATTTTTGAGAACGGGGGCCGATTTCGAAGCTTGCTTCCGTCGCCCTATGCATTGACCCGATATGGCAGTATCTTCGGGTACAGTGCACCACCCCCTTACAGGGTTAAAAAGAAAGATTCCTACTTTCATTGCTACCTGCTTGCTGGCTAGCCAGCTAGCCAGCCCTGTGGGCCTTGCTGCTGCAGCCCAAAAACAAAAGGTGGTGCTGCTGCTGCTGCTTCTGCTGCTTCTGCTTGTGTCTGGCCGCTGTTGGAGCGTCCAGGCACAGGACTTCTGCTGCTGCTGACTAAATGGCCTCCTTAATTGGATCATTTGAGTAGCCAGCACACCTGTGCAGGTAGGGCATGACATGATAGGCAGCTGCCTTGATAGCGGGTGGGTGCTGAATGTTCCTAATTGACAAAATAAGATTAATGCTTATGAAGAAATATAAAATCTCATCCCTTCCCCAATATCGCGCCACACCCCTACCCCTTAATTCCCTGGTTGAACTTGATGGACATATGTCTTTTTTCGACCGTACTAACTATGTAACTATGTAACATAACATGGGGGGGGGGGGGGGGGGTCTCCTGGCTGTTCACACAGGTGTGTCATTGCTGTACATTGACCATGCATTGCTTCTGTGGTATTGCAAAGGCAAAGACAAATGCTTCCAGCCATCCATTGCACTAATGGATTGGTCATCAGCTGGCTGTCTATGTCCCGCATCAATATAGACCAAAGTACAGAGGGTTAGGCTATGCTATTGTGCACCTACCTGATGCATCAGAAGGTGCGAGGCCCTTGCTAAATTCTGTGCACAGACTTTGAGATCTATACTTTAGACTGTATCTAAACCTGCTCCAACATGGACTGACATTCTGGCCTACTTTCAGCCGATGCGACTTGTCTGTCGCTGAACAGTCGCTTTTTATGTATTCAGCACCTATGTATAATGTTGTAAAAATGCTCTAGAAGCTAAAGTCGCAGAAATGTCACACATATTTGGCCTGCAACTTTCTGTGCGACAAATTCAGACAGGAAAAATCAGTATAAATCCTTAGAAAATTATCCCCCAGTGTCTCCATCTGCTGGCGGTATTGAATAAGCATTGCTGCACTGATGGGGTATGCATTAGACGGAAAAAAAGAAGAAAAAGAAGAATAATACGCCCAGAAAAGAGGCGAAAAGGAGAAAAACGTAAAAAAACGTGAAAAAAAAGTAAGAGGAAGAGAAGGGAAAAAAAGGTGGAAATGGGTTTAAAAGTGATTTCGGCGGAGAAATATATATATATATATATATATATATATATATATATATATATATATACGCGCACACACACACATATATATAAACGTATTCTCCGTTGAGATATTGCAGCCGCTGCTGTGTCCAGGCCCAGGAGCCTTAGCACTGTGCTGTGATGTCACTCAATACCACTGACATCACTAGGTGTAAACAACATCTCTCCTTTGCTGTGTATGTGACTATGGAGCTGTTTGGTGATGTCGTCTATTATGGCCTTCATAGAAGCAACAGGAGATTGTTGCATCCATCTAGAACCCTCAGAACTACAGTGCTATGATGTCACTCACTTCCACAGGCCTTGCAGAGTGTAAACAACAACAACCCAGCTTTGTTGTGTATGTAACCATAGGGATTTGTGATGTCACCTAGAACCTTCACAGCAGCGACAGCTTTATGAGGAGCATCAGCACTGCTCTGCCTGAGCAGAACCATCACCGCCATAGGTTGTCAAATAACCCGGATTTAACCCACACAGGTAAGTCCAATGGGGTGCAGGCATGTCCTCTATGCTTACAGCTTCCCGTGGGTGTTGGTTTGATACCGTTTGGGGACAGCCAAGGAGGCATCTGCAGGCAACAAAGGTAGGTGTGTGCTTGTGTGTGTGTTTCCTATGCAGATCCTAAGCCCAGTGTCACATGCAAGTAGGAGGAGTAAGAAGGGTTCCTGGCAAATCCGGGTTATGGATTGCATTTAAAAAGGCCCCGTGGGAGTGCAATGGGCCCCTGTCTTGCTGCTTAGCAATAATGGTATGGGTTTAGGTTCTGCTGTGTGTACTGGTGGTTGACTGCCCCCCAGCCCAGAGTGTGCATGGAAAATTGTCTGGCAGCCTCCCTGACAGCAAGCAGTGATAGTGCCCATGAAGGGGACCTTGTTGGGCCCGCCCCTTTCACGGTTATCGCTTCTCGGCCTTTTGGCTAAGATCAAGTGTAGTATCTGTTCTTATCAGTTTAATATCTGATACGTCCCCTATCTGGGGACCATATATTAAATGGATTTTTGAGAACGGGGGCCGATTTCGAAGCTTGCTTCCGTCGCCCTATGCATTGACCCGATATGGCAGTATCTTCGGGTACAGTGCACCACCCCCTTACAGGGTTAAAAAGAAAGATTCCTACTTTCATTGCTACCTGCTTGCTGGCTAGCCAGCTAGCCAGCCCTGTGGGCCTTGCTGCTGCAGCCAAAAAACAAAAGGTGGTGCTGCTGCTGCTGCTTCTGCTGCTTCTGCTTGTGTCTGGCCGCTGTTGGAGCGTCCAGGCACAGGACTTCTGCTGCTGCTGACTAAATGGCCTCCTTAATTGGATCATTTGAGTAGCCAGCACACCTGTGCAGGTAGGGCATGACATGATAGGCAGCTGCCTTGATAGCGGGTGGGTGCTGAATGTTCCTAAATGACAAAATAAGATTAATGCTTATGAAGAAATATAAAATCTCATCCCTTCCCCAATATCGCGCCACACCCCTACCCCTTAATTCCCTGGTTGAACTTGATGGACATATGTCTTTTTTCGACCGTACTAACTATGTAACTATGTAACATAACATGGGGGGGGGGGGGGTCTCCTGGCTGTTCACACAGGTGTGTCATTGCTGTACATTGACCATGCATTGCTTCTGTGGTATTGCAAAGGCAAAGACAAATGCTTCCAGCCATCCATTGCACTAATGGATTGGTCATCAGCTGGCTGTCTATGTCCCGCATCAATATAGACCAAAGTACAGAGGGTTAGGCTATGCTATTGTGCACCTACCTGATGCATCAGAAGGTGCGAGGCCCTTGCTAAATTCTGTGCACAGACTTTGAGATCTATACTTTAGACTGTATCTAAACCTGCTCCAACATGGACTGACATTCTGGCCTACTTTCAGCCGATGCGACTTGTCTGTCGCTGAACAGTCGCTTTTTATGTATTCAGCACCTATGTATAATGTTGTAAAAATGCTCTAGAAGCTAAAGTCGCAGAAATGTCACACATATTTGGCCTGCAACTTTCTGTGCGACAAATTCAGACAGGAAAAATCAGTATAAATCCTTAGAAAATTATCCCCCAGTGTCTCCTTCTGCTGGCGGTATTGAATAAGCATTGCTGCACTGATGGGGTATGCATTAGACGAAAAAAAAGAAGAAAAAGAAGAATAATACGCCCAGAAAAGAGGCGAAAAGGAGAAAAACGTAAAAAAACGTGAAAAAAAAGTAAGAGGAAGAGAAGGGAAAAAAAGGTGGAAATGGGTTTAAAAGTGATTTCGGCGGAGAAATATATATATATATATATATATATATATATATATATACGCGCACACACACACATATATATAAACGTATTCTCCGTTGAGATATTGCAGCCGCTGCTGTGTCCAGGCCCAGGAGCCTTAGCACTGTGCTGTGATGTCACTCAATACCACTGACATCACTAGGTGTAAACAACATCTCTCCTTTGCTGTGTATGTGACTATGGAGCTGTTTGGTGATGTCGTCTATTATGGCCTTCATAGAAGCAACAGGAGATTGTTGCATCCATCTAGAACCCTCAGAACTACAGTGCTATGATGTCACTCACTTCCACAGGCCTTGCAGAGTGTAAACAACAACAACCCAGCTTTGTTGTGTATGTAACCATAGGGATTTGTGATGTCACCTAGAACCTTCACAGCAGCGACAGCTTTATGAGGAGCATCAGCACTGCTCTGCCTGAGCAGAACCATCACCGCCATAGGTTGTCAAATAACCCGGATTTAACCCACACAGGTAAGTCCAATGGGGTGCAGGCATGTCCTCTATGCTTACAGCTTCCCGTGGGTGTTGGTTTGATACCGTTTGGGGACAGCCAAGGAGGCATCTGCAGGCAACAAAGGTAGGTGTGTGCTTGTGTGTGTGTTTCCTATGCAGATCCTAAGCCCAGTGTCACATGCAAGTAGGAGGAGTAAGAAGGGTTCCTGGCAAATCCGGGTTATGGATTGCATTTAAAAAGGCCCCGTGGGAGTGCAATGGGCCCCTGTCTTGCTGCTTAGCAATAATGGTATGGGTTTAGGTTCTGCTGTGTGTACTGGTGGTTGACTGCCCCCCAGCCCAGAGTGTGCATGGAAAATTGTCTGGCAGCCTCCCTGACAGCAAGCAGTGATAGTGCCCATGAAGGGGACCTTGTTGGGCCCGCCCCTTTCACGGTTATCGCTTCTCGGCCTTTTGGCTAAGATCAAGTGTAGTATCTGTTCTTATCAGTTTAATATCTGATACGTCCCCTATCTGGGGACCATATATTAAATGGATTTTTGAGAACGGGGGCCGATTTCGAAGCTTGCTTCCGTCGCCCTATGCATTGACCCGATATGGCAGTATCTTCGGGTACAGTGCACCACCCCCTTACAGGGTTAAAAAGAAAGATTCCTACTTTCATTGCTACCTGCTTGCTGGCTAGCCAGCTAGCCAGCCCTGTGGGCCTTGCTGCTGCAGCCAAAAAACAAAAGGTGGTGCTGCTGCTGCTGCTTCTGCTGCTTCTGCTTGTGTCTGGCCGCTGTTGGAGCGTCCAGGCACAGGACTTCTGCTGCTGCTGACTAAATGGCCTCCTTAATTGGATCATTTGAGTAGCCAGCACACCTGTGCAGGTAGGGCATGACATGATAGGCAGCTGCCTTGATAGCGGGTGGGTGCTGAATGTTCCTAAATGACAAAATAAGATTAATGCTTATGAAGAAATATAAAATCTCATCCCTTCCCCAATATCGCGCCACACCCCTACCCCTTAATTCCCTGGTTGAACTTGATGGACATATGTCTTTTTTCGACCGTACTAACTATGTAACTATGTAACATAACATGGGGGGGGGGGGGGGGGGGTCTCCTGGCTGTTCACACAGGTGTGTCATTGCTGTACATTGACCATGCATTGCTTCTGTGGTATTGCAAAGGCAAAGACAAATGCTTCCAGCCATCCATTGCACTAATGGATTGGTCATCAGCTGGCTGTCTATGTCCCGCATCAATATAGACCAAAGTACAGAGGGTTAGGCTATGCTATTGTGCACCTACCTGATGCATCAGAAGGTGCGAGGCCCTTGCTAAATTCTGTGCACAGACTTTGAGATCTATACTTTAGACTGTATCTAAACCTGCTCCAACATGGACTGACATTCTGGCCTACTTTCAGCCGATGCGACTTGTCTGTCGCTGAACAGTCGCTTTTTATGTATTCAGCACCTATGTATAATGTTGTAAAAATGCTCTAGAAGCTAAAGTCGCAGAAATGTCACACATATTTGGCCTGCAACTTTCTGTGCGACAAATTCAGACAGGAAAAATCAGTATAAATCCTTAGAAAATTATCCCCCAGTGTCTCCTTCTGCTGGCGGTATTGAATAAGCATTGCTGCACTGATGGGGTATGCATTAGACGAAAAAAAAGAAGAAAAAGAAGAATAATACGCCCAGAAAAGAGGCGAAAAGGAGAAAAACGTAAAAAAACGTGAAAAAAAAGTAAGAGGAAGAGAAGGGAAAAAAAGGTGGAAATGGGTTTAAAAGTGATTTCGGCGGAGAAATATATATATATATATATATATATATATATATATATATACGCGCACACACACACATATATATAAACGTATTCTCTGTTGAGATATTGCAGCCGCTGCTGTGTCCAGGCCCAGGAGCCTTAGCACTGTGCTGTGATGTCACTCAATACCACTGACATCACTAGGTGTAAACAACATCTCTCCTTTGCTGTGTATGTGACTATGGAGCTGTTTGGTGATGTCGTCTATTATGGCCTTCATAGAAGCAACAGGAGATTGTTGCATCCATCTAGAACCCTCAGAACTACAGTGCTATGATGTCACTCACTTCCACAGGCCTTGCAGAGTGTAAACAACAACAACCCAGCTTTGTTGTGTATGTAACCATAGGGATTTGTGATGTCACCTAGAACCTTCACAGCAGCGACAGCTTTATGAGGAGCATCAGCACTGCTCTGCCTGAGCAGAACCATCACCGCCATAGGTTGTCAAATAACCCGGATTTAACCCACACAGGTAAGTCCAATGGGGTGCAGGCATGTCCTCTATGCTTACAGCTTCCCGTGGGTGTTGGTTTGATACCGTTTGGGGACAGCCAAGGAGGCATCTGCAGGCAACAAAGGTAGGTGTGTGCTTGTGTGTGTGTTTCCTATGCAGATCCTAAGCCCAGTGTCACATGCAAGTAGGAGGAGTAAGAAGGGTTCCTGGCAAATCCGGGTTATGGATTGCATTTAAAAAGGCCCCGTGGGAGTGCAATGGGCCCCTGTCTTGCTGCTTAGCAATAATGGTATGGGTTTAGGTTCTGCTGTGTGTACTGGTGGTTGACTGCCCCCCAGCCCAGAGTGTGCATGGAAAATTGTCTGGCAGCCTCCCTGACAGCAAGCAGTGATAGTGCCCATGAAGGGGACCTTGTTGGGCCCGCCCCTTTCACGGTTATCGCTTCTCGGCCTTTTGGCTAAGATCAAGTGTAGTATCTGTTCTTATCAGTTTAATATCTGATACGTCCCCTATCTGGGGACCATATATTAAATGGATTTTTGAGAACGGGGGCCGATTTCGAAGCTTGCTTCCGTCGCCCTATGCATTGACCCGATATGGCAGTATCTTCGGGTACAGTGCACCACCCCCTTACAGGGTTAAAAAGAAAGATTCCTACTTTCATTGCTACCTGCTTGCTGGCTAGCCAGCTAGCCAGCCCTGTGGGCCTTGCTGCTGCAGCCAAAAAAAACAAAAGGTGGTGCTGCTGCTGCTGCTTCTGCTGCTTCTGCTTGTGTCTGGCCGCTGTTGGAGCGTCCAGGCACAGGACTTCTGCTGCTGCTGACTAAATGGCCTCCTTAATTGGATCATTTGAGTAGCCAGCACACCTGTGCAGGTAGGGCATGACATGATAGGCAGCTGCCTTGATAGCGGGTGGGTGCTGAATGTTCCTAAATGACAAAATAAGATTAATGCTTATGAAGAAATATAAAATCTCATCCCTTCCCCAATATCGCGCCACACCCCTACCCCTTAATTCCCTGGTTGAACTTGATGGACATATGTCTTTTTTCGACCGTACTAACTATGTAACTATGTAACATAACATGGGGGGGGGGGGGGGTCTCCTGGCTGTTCACACAGGTGTGTCATTGCTGTACATTGACCATGCATTGCTTCTGTGGTATTGCAAAGGCAAAGACAAATGCTTCCAGCCATCCATTGCACTAATGGATTGGTCATCAGCTGGCTGTCTATGTCCCGCATCAATATAGACCAAAGTACAGAGGGTTAGGCTATGCTATTGTGCACCTACCTGATGCATCAGAAGGTGCGAGGCCCTTGCTAAATTCTGTGCACAGACTTTGAGATCTATACTTTAGACTGTATCTAAACCTGCTCCAACATGGACTGACATTCTGGCCTACTTTCAGCCGATGCGACTTGTCTGTCGCTGAACAGTCGCTTTTTATGTATTCAGCACCTATGTATAATGTTGTAAAAATGCTCTAGAAGCTAAAGTCGCAGAAATGTCACACATATTTGGCCTGCAACTTTCTGTGCGACAAATTCAGACAGGAAAAATCAGTATAAATCCTTAGAAAATTATCCCCCAGTGTCTCCTTCTGCTGGCGGTATTGAATAAGCATTGCTGCACTGATGGGGTATGCATTAGACGAAAAAAAAGAAGAAAAAGAAGAATAATACGCCCAGAAAAGAGGCGAAAAGGAGAAAAACGTAAAAAAACGTGAAAAAAAAGTAAGAGGAAGAGAAGGGAAAAAAAGGTGGAAATGGGTTTAAAAGTGATTTCGGCGGAGAAATATATATATATATATATATATATATATATATATATATATATATATACGCGCACACACACACATATATATAAACGTATTCTCCGTTGAGATATTGCAGCCGCTGCTGTGTCCAGGCCCAGGAGCCTTAGCACTGTGCTGTGATGTCACTCAATACCACTGACATCACTAGGTGTAAACAACATCTCTCCTTTGCTGTGTATGTGACTATGGAGCTGTTTGGTGATGTCGTCTATTATGGCCTTCATAGAAGCAACAGGAGATTGTTGCATCCATCTAGAACCCTCAGAACTACAGTGCTATGATGTCACTCACTTCCACAGGCCTTGCAGAGTGTAAACAACAACAACCCAGCTTTGTTGTGTATGTAACCATAGGGATTTGTGATGTCACCTAGAACCTTCACAGCAGCGACAGCTTTATGAGGAGCATCAGCACTGCTCTGCCTGAGCAGAACCATCACCGCCATAGGTTGTCAAATAACCCGGATTTAACCCACACAGGTAAGTCCAATGGGGTGCAGGCATGTCCTCTATGCTTACAGCTTCCCGTGGGTGTTGGTTTGATACCGTTTGGGGACAGCCAAGGAGGCATCTGCAGGCAACAAAGGTAGGTGTGTGCTTGTGTGTGTGTTTCCTATGCAGATCCTAAGCCCAGTGTCACATGCAAGTAGGAGGAGTAAGAAGGGTTCCTGGCAAATCCGGGTTATGGATTGCATTTAAAAAGGCCCCGTGGGAGTGCAATGGGCCCCTGTCTTGCTGCTTAGCAATAATGGTATGGGTTTAGGTTCTGCTGTGTGTACTGGTGGTTGACTGCCCCCCAGCCCAGAGTGTGCATGGAAAATTGTCTGGCAGCCTCCCTGACAGCAAGCAGTGATAGTGCCCATGAAGGGGACCTTGTTGGGCCCGCCCCTTTCACGGTTATCGCTTCTCGGCCTTTTGGCTAAGATCAAGTGTAGTATCTGTTCTTATCAGTTTAATATCTGATACGTCCCCTATCTGGGGACCATATATTAAATGGATTTTTGAGAACGGGGGCCGATTTCGAAGCTTGCTTCCGTCGCCCTATGCATTGACCCGATATGGCAGTATCTTCGGGTACAGTGCACCACCCCCTTACAGGGTTAAAAAGAAAGATTCCTACTTTCATTGCTACCTGCTTGCTGGCTAGCCAGCTAGCCAGCCCTGTGGGCCTTGCTGCTGCAGCCAAAAAACAAAAGGTGGTGCTGCTGCTGCTGCTTCTGCTGCTTCTGCTTGTGTCTGGCCGCTGTTGGAGCGTCCAGGCACAGGACTTCTGCTGCTGCTGACTAAATGGCCTCCTTAATTGGATCATTTGAGTAGCCAGCACACCTGTGCAGGTAGGGCATGACATGATAGGCAGCTGCCTTGATAGCGGGTGGGTGCTGAATGTTCCTAAATGACAAAATAAGATTAATGCTTATGAAGAAATATAAAATCTCATCCCTTCCCCAATATCGCGCCACACCCCTACCCCTTAATTCCCTGGTTGAACTTGATGGACATATGTCTTTTTTCGACCGTACTAACTATGTAACTATGTAACATAACATGGGGGGGGGGGGGGGGGGGTCTCCTGGCTGTTCACACAGGTGTGTCATTGCTGTACATTGACCATGCATTGCTTCTGTGGTATTGCAAAGGCAAAGACAAATGCTTCCAGCCATCCATTGCACTAATGGATTGGTCATCAGCTGGCTGTCTATGTCCCGCATCAATATAGACCAAAGTACAGAGGGTTAGGCTATGCTATTGTGCACCTACCTGATGCATCAGAAGGTGCGAGGCCCTTGCTAAATTCTGTGCACAGACTTTGAGATCTATACTTTAGACTGTATCTAAACCTGCTCCAACATGGACTGACATTCTGGCCTACTTTCAGCCGATGCGACTTGTCTGTCGCTGAACAGTCGCTTTTTATGTATTCAGCACCTATGTATAATGTTGTAAAAATGCTCTAGAAGCTAAAGTCGCAGAAATGTCACACATATTTGGCCTGCAACTTTCTGTGCGACAAATTCAGACAGGAAAAATCAGTATAAATCCTTAGAAAATTATCCCCCAGTGTCTCCTTCTGCTGGCGGTATTGAATAAGCATTGCTGCACTGATGGGGTATGCATTAGACGAAAAAAAAGAAGAAAAAGAAGAATAATACGCCCAGAAAAGAGGCGAAAAGGAGAAAAACGTAAAAAAACGTGAAAAAAAAGTAAGAGGAAGAGAAGGGAAAAAAAGGTGGAAATGGGTTTAAAAGTGATTTCGGCGGAGAAATATATATATATATATATATATATATATATATACGCGCACACACACACATATATATAAACGTATTCTCTGTTGAGATATTGCAGCCGCTGCTGTGTCCAGGCCCAGGAGCCTTAGCACTGTGCTGTGATGTCACTCAATACCACTGACATCACTAGGTGTAAACAACATCTCTCCTTTGCTGTGTATGTGACTATGGAGCTGTTTGGTGATGTCGTCTATTATGGCCTTCATAGAAGCAACAGGAGATTGTTGCATCCATCTAGAACCCTCAGAACTACAGTGCTATGATGTCACTCACTTCCACAGGCCTTGCAGAGTGTAAACAACAACAACCCAGCTTTGTTGTGTATGTAACCATAGGGATTTGTGATGTCACCTAGAACCTTCACAGCAGCGACAGCTTTATGAGGAGCATCAGCACTGCTCTGCCTGAGCAGAACCATCACCGCCATAGGTTGTCAAATAACCCGGATTTAACCCACACAGGTAAGTCCAATGGGGTGCAGGCATGTCCTCTATGCTTACAGCTTCCCGTGGGTGTTGGTTTGATACCGTTTGGGGACAGCCAAGGAGGCATCTGCAGGCAACAAAGGTAGGTGTGTGCTTGTGTGTGTGTTTCCTATGCAGATCCTAAGCCCAGTGTCACATGCAAGTAGGAGGAGTAAGAAGGGTTCCTGGCAAATCCGGGTTATGGATTGCATTTAAAAAGGCCCCGTGGGAGTGCAATGGGCCCCTGTCTTGCTGCTTAGCAATAATGGTATGGGTTTAGGTTCTGCTGTGTGTACTGGTGGTTGACTGCCCCCCAGCCCAGAGTGTGCATGGAAAATTGTCTGGCAGCCTCCCTGACAGCAAGCAGTGATAGTGCCCATGAAGGGGACCTTGTTGGGCCCGCCCCTTTCACGGTTATCGCTTCTCGGCCTTTTGGCTAAGATCAAGTGTAGTATCTGTTCTTATCAGTTTAATATCTGATACGTCCCCTATCTGGGGACCATATATTAAATGGATTTTTGAGAACGGGGGCCGATTTCGAAGCTTGCTTCCGTCGCCCTATGCATTGACCCGATATGGCAGTATCTTCGGGTACAGTGCACCACCCCCTTACAGGGTTAAAAAGAAAGATTCCTACTTTCATTGCTACCTGCTTGCTGGCTAGCCAGCTAGCCAGCCCTGTGGGCCTTGCTGCTGCAGCCAAAAAACAAAAGGTGGTGCTGCTGCTGCTGCTTCTGCTGCTTCTGCTTGTGTCTGGCCGCTGTTGAAGCGTCCAGGCACAGGACTTCTGCTGCTGCTGACTAAATGGCCTCCTTAATTGGATCATTTGAGTAGCCAGCACACCTGTGCAGGTAGGGCATGACATGATAGGCAGCTGCCTTGATAGCGGGTGGGTGCTGAATGTTCCTAAATGACAAAATAAGATTAATGCTTATGAAGAAATATAAAATCTCATCCCTTCCCCAATATCGCGCCACACCCCTACCCCTTAATTCCCTGGTTGAGCTTGATGGACATATGTCTTTTTTCGACCGTACTAACTATGTAACTATGTAACATAACATGGGGGGGGGGGGGGTCTCCTGGCTGTTCACACAGGTGTGTCATTGCTGTACATTGACCATGCATTGCTTCTGTGGTATTGCAAAGGCAAAGACAAATGCTTCCAGCCATCCATTGCACTAATGGATTGGTCATCAGCTGGCTGTCTATGTCCCGCATCAATATAGACCAAAGTACAGAGGGTTAGGCTATGCTATTGTGCACCTACCTGATGCATCAGAAGGTGCGAGGCCCTTGCTAAATTCTGTGCACAGACTTTGAGATCTATACTTTAGACTGTATCTAAACCTGCTCCAACATGGACTGACATTCTGGCCTACTTTCAGCCGATGCGACTTGTCTGTCGCTGAACAGTCGCTTTTTATGTATTCAGCACCTATTTATAATGTTGTAAAAATGCTCTAGAAGCTAAAGTCGCAGAAATGTCACACATATTTGGCCTGCAACTTTCTGTGCGACAAATTCAGACAGGAAAAATCAGTATAAATCCTTAGAAAATTATCCCCCAGTGTCTCCTTCTGCTGGCGGTATTGAATAAGCATTGCTGCACTGATGGGGTATGCATTAGACGAAAAAAAAGAAGAAAAAGAAGAATAATACGCCCAGAAAAGAGGCGAAAAGGAGAAAAACGTAAAAAAACGTGAAAAAAAAGTAAGAGGAAGAGAAGGGAAAAAAAGGTGGAAATGGGTTTAAAAGTGATTTCGGCGGAGAAATATATATATATATATATATATATATATATATACGCGCACACACACACATATATATAAACGTATTCTCCGTTGAGATATTGCAGCCGCTGCTGTGTCCAGGCCCAGGAGCCTTAGCACTGTGCTGTGATGTCACTCAATACCACTGACATCACTAGGTGTAAACAACATCTCTCCTTTGCTGTGTATGTGACTATGGAGCTGTTTGGTGATGTCGTCTATTATGGCCTTCATAGAAGCAACAGGAGATTGTTGCATCCATCTAGAACCCTCAGAACTACAGTGCTATGATGTCACTCACTTCCACAGGCCTTGCAGAGTGTAAACAACAACAACCCAGCTTTGTTGTGTATGTAACCATAGGGATTTGTGATGTCACCTAGAACCTTCACAGCAGCGACAGCTTTATGAGGAGCATCAGCACTGCTCTGCCTGAGCAGAACCATCACCGCCATAGGTTGTCAAATAACCCGGATTTAACCCACACAGGTAAGTCCAATGGGGTGCAGGCATGTCCTCTATGCTTACAGCTTCCCGTGGGTGTTGGTTTGATACCGTTTGGGGACAGCCAAGGAGGCATCTGCAGGCAACAAAGGTAGGTGTGTGCTTGTGTGTGTGTTTCCTATGCAGATCCTAAGCCCAGTGTCACATGCAAGTAGGAGGAGTAAGAAGGGTTCCTGGCAAATCCGGGTTATGGATTGCATTTAAAAAGGCCCCGTGGGAGTGCAATGGGCCCCTGTCTTGCTGCTTAGCAATAATGGTATGGGTTTAGGTTCTGCTGTGTGTACTGGTGGTTGACTGCCCCCCAGCCCAGAGTGTGCATGGAAAATTGTCTGGCAGCCTCCCTGACAGCAAGCAGTGATAGTGCCCATGAAGGGGACCTTGTTGGGCCCGCCCCTTTCACGGTTATCGCTTCTCGGCCTTTTGGCTAAGATCAAGTGTAGTATCTGTTCTTATCAGTTTAATATCTGATACGTCCCCTATCTGGGGACCATATATTAAATGGATTTTTGAGAACGGGGGCCGATTTCGAAGCTTGCTTCCGTCGCCCTATGCATTGACCCGATATGGCAGTATCTTCGGGTACAGTGCACCACCCCCTTACAGGGTTAAAAAGAAAGATTCCTACTTTCATTGCTACCTGCTTGCTGGCTAGCCAGCTAGCCAGCCCTGTGGGCCTTGCTGCTGCAGCCAAAAAACAAAAGGTGGTGCTGCTGCTTCTGCTGCTTCTGCTTGTGTCTGGCCGCTGTTGGAGCGTCCAGGCACAGGACTTCTGCTGCTGCTGACTAAATGGCCTCCTTAATTGGATCATTTGAGTAGCCAGCACACCTGTGCAGGTAGGGCATGACATGATAGGCAGCTGCCTTGATAGCGGGTGGGTGCTGAATGTTCCTAATTGACAAAATAAGATTAATGCTTATGAAGAAATATAAAATCTCATCCCTTCCCCAATATCGCGCCACACCCCTACCCCTTAATTCCCTGGTTGAACTTGATGGACATATGTCTTTTTTCGACCGTACTAACTATGTAACTATGTAACATAACATGGGGGGGGGGGGGGGGTCTCCTGGCTGTTCACACAGGTGTGTCATTGCTGTACATTGACCATGCATTGCTTCTGTGGTATTGCAAAGGCAAAGACAAATGCTTCCAGCCATCCATTGCACTAATGGATTGGTCATCAGCTGGCTGTCTATGTCCCGCATCAATATAGACCAAAGTACAGAGGGTTAGGCTATGCTATTGTGCACCTACCTGATGCATCAGAAGGTGCGAGGCCCTTGCTAAATTCTGTGCACAGACTTTGAGATCTATACTTTAGACTGTATCTAAACCTGCTCCAACATGGACTGACATTCTGGCCTACTTTCAGCCGATGCGACTTGTCTGTCGCTGAACAGTCGCTTTTTATGTATTCAGCACCTATGTATAATGTTGTAAAAATGCTCTAGAAGCTAAAGTCGCAGAAATGTCACACATATTTGGCCTGCAACTTTCTGTGCGACAAATTCAGACAGGAAAAATCAGTATAAATCCTTAGAAAATTATCCCCCAGTGTCTCCATCTGCTGGCGGTATTGAATAAGCATTGCTGCACTGATGGGGTATGCATTAGACGAAAAAAAAGAAGAAAAAGAAGAATAATACGCCCAGAAAAGAGGCGAAAAGGAGAAAAACGTAAAAAAACGTGAAAAAAAAGTAAGAGGAAGAGAAGGGAAAAAAAGGTGGAAATGGGTTTAAAAGTGATTTCGGCGGAGAAATATATATATATATATATATATATTATATATATATATATATACGCGCACACACACACATATATATAAACGTATTCTCCGTTGAGATATTGCAGCCGCTGCTGTGTCCAGGCCCAGGAGCCTTAGCACTGTGCTGTGATGTCACTCAATACCACTGACATCACTAGGTGTAAACAACATCTCTCCTTTGCTGTGTATGTGACTATGGAGCTGTTTGGTGATGTCGTCTATTATGGCCTTCATAGAAGCAACAGGAGATTGTTGCATCCATCTAGAACCCTCAGAACTACAGTGCTATGATGTCACTCACTTCCACAGGCCTTGCAGAGTGTAAACAACAACAACCCAGCTTTGTTGTGTATGTAACCATAGGGATTTGTGATGTCACCTAGAACCTTCACAGCAGCGACAGCTTTATGAGGAGCATCAGCACTGCTCTGCCTGAGCAGAACCATCACCGCCATAGGTTGTCAAATAACCCGGATTTAACCCACACAGGTAAGTCCAATGGGGTGCAGGCATGTCCTCTATGCTTACAGCTTCCCGTGGGTGTTGGTTTGATACCGTTTGGGGACAGCCAAGGAGGCATCTGCAGGCAACAAAGGTAGGTGTGTGCTTGTGTGTGTGTTTCCTATGCAGATCCTAAGCCCAGTGTCACATGCAAGTAGGAGGAGTAAGAAGGGTTCCTGGCAAATCCGGGTTATGGATTGCATTTAAAAAGGCCCCGTGGGAGTGCAATGGGCCCCTGTCTTGCTGCTTAGCAATAATGGTATGGGTTTAGGTTCTGCTGTGTGTACTGGTGGTTGACTGCCCCCCAGCCCAGAGTGTGCATGGAAAATTGTCTGGCAGCCTCCCTGACAGCAAGCAGTGATAGTGCCCATGAAGGGGACCTTGTTGGGCCCGCCCCTTTCACGGTTATCGCTTCTCGGCCTTTTGGCTAAGATCAAGTGTAGTATCTGTTCTTATCAGTTTAATATCTGATACGTCCCCTATCTGGGGACCATATATTAAATGGATTTTTGAGAACGGGGGCCGATTTCGAAGCTTGCTTCCGTCGCCCTATGCATTGACCCGATATGGCAGTATCTTCGGGTACAGTGCACCACCCCCTTACAGGGTTAAAAAGAAAGATTCCTACTTTCATTGCTACCTGCTTGCTGGCTAGCCAGCTAGCCAGCCCTGTGGGCCTTGCTGCTGCAGCCAAAAAACAAAAGGTGGTGCTGCTGCTGCTGCTTCTGCTGCTTCTGCTTGTGTCTGGCCGCTGTTGGAGCGTCCAGGCACAGGACTTCTGCTGCTGCTGACTAAATGGCCTCCTTAATTGGATCATTTGAGTAGCCAGCACACCTGTGCAGGTAGGGCATGACATGATAGGCAGCTGCCTTGATAGCGGGTGGGTGCTGAATGTTCCTAATTGACAAAATAAGATTAATGCTTATGAAGAAATATAAAATCTCATCCCTTCCCCAATATCGCGCCACACCCCTACCCCTTAATTCCCTGGTTGAACTTGATGGACATATGTCTTTTTTCGACCGTACTAACTATGTAACTATGTAACATAACATGGGGGGGGGGGGTCTCCTGGCTGTTCACACAGGTGTGTCATTGCTGTACATTGACCATGCATTGCTTCTGTGGTATTGCAAAGGCAAAGACAAATGCTTCCAGCCATCCATTGCACTAATGGATTGGTCATCAGCTGGCTGTCTATGTCCCGCATCAATATAGACCAAAGTACAGAGGGTTAGGCTATGCTATTGTGCACCTACCTGATGCATCAGAAGGTGCGAGGCCCTTGCTAAATTCTGTGCACAGACTTTGAGATCTATACTTTAGACTGTATCTAAACCTGCTCCAACATGGACTGACATTCTGGCCTACTTTCAGCCGATGCGACTTGTCTGTCGCTGAACAGTCGCTTTTTATGTATTCAGCACCTATGTATAATGTTGTAAAAATGCTCTAGAAGCTAAAGTCGCAGAAATGTCACACATATTTGGCCTGCAACTTTCTGTGCGACAAATTCAGACAGGAAAAATCAGTATAAATCCTTAGAAAATTATCCCCCAGTGTCTCCATCTGCTGGCGGTATTGAATAAGCATTGCTGCACTGATGGGGTATGCATTAGACGAAAAAAAAGAAGAAAAAGAAGAATAATACGCCCAGAAAAGAGGCGAAAAGGAGAAAAACGTAAAAAAACGTGAAAAAAAAGTAAGAGGAAGAGAAGGGAAAAAAAGGTGGAAATGGGTTTAAAAGTGATTTCGGCGGAGAAATATATATATATATATATATATATATATATATATATATATATATACGCGCACACACACACATATATATAAACGTATTCTCCGTTGAGATATTGCAGCCGCTGCTGTGTCCAGGCCCAGGAGCCTTAGCACTGTGCTGTGATGTCACTCAATACCACTGACATCACTAGGTGTAAACAACATCTCTCCTTTGCTGTGTATGTGACTATGGAGCTGTTTGGTGATGTCGTCTATTATGGCCTTCATAGAAGCAACAGGAGATTGTTGCATCCATCTAGAACCCTCAGAACTACAGTGCTATGATGTCACTCACTTCCACAGGCCTTGCAGAGTGTAAACAACAACAACCCAGCTTTGTTGTGTATGTAACCATAGGGATTTGTGATGTCACCTAGAACCTTCACAGCAGCGACAGCTTTATGAGGAGCATCAGCACTGCTCTGCCTGAGCAGAACCATCACCGCCATAGGTTGTCAAATAACCCGGATTTAACCCACACAGGTAAGTCCAATGGGGTGCAGGCATGTCCTCTATGCTTACAGCTTCCCGTGGGTGTTGGTTTGATACCGTTTGGGGACAGCCAAGGAGGCATCTGCAGGCAACAAAGGTAGGTGTGTGCTTGTGTGTGTGTTTCCTATGCAGATCCTAAGCCCAGTGTCACATGCAAGTAGGAGGAGTAAGAAGGGTTCCTGGCAAATCCGGGTTATGGATTGCATTTAAAAAGGCCCCGTGGGAGTGCAATGGGCCCCTGTCTTGCTGCTTAGCAATAATGGTATGGGTTTAGGTTCTGCTGTGTGTACTGGTGGTTGACTGCCCCCCAGCCCAGAGTGTGCATGGAAAATTGTCTGGCAGCCTCCCTGACAGCAAGCAGTGATAGTGCCCATGAAGGGGACCTTGTTGGGCCCGCCCCTTTCACGGTTATCGCTTCTCGGCCTTTTGGCTAAGATCAAGTGTAGTATCTGTTCTTATCAGTTTAATATCTGATACGTCCCCTATCTGGGGACCATATATTAAATGGATTTTTGAGAACGGGGGCCGATTTCGAAGCTTGCTTCCGTCGCCCTATGCATTGACCCGATATGGCAGTATCTTCGGGTACAGTGCACCACCCCCTTACAGGGTTAAAAAGAAAGATTCCTACTTTCATTGCTACCTGCTTGCTGGCTAGCCAGCTAGCCAGCCCTGTGGGCCTTGCTGCTGCAGCCAAAAAACAAAAGGTGGTGCTGCTGCTGCTGCTTCTGCTGCTTCTGCTTGTGTCTGGCCGCTGTTGGAGCGTCCAGGCACAGGACTTCTGCTGCTGCTGACTAAATGGCCTCCTTAATTGGATCATTTGAGTAGCCAGCACACCTGTGCAGGTAGGGCATGACATGATAGGCAGCTGCCTTGATAGCGGGTGGGTGCTGAATGTTCCTAATTGACAAAATAAGATTAATGCTTATGAAGAAATATAAAATCTCATCCCTTCCCCAATATCGCGCCACACCCCTACCCCTTAATTCCCTGGTTGAACTTGATGGACATATGTCTTTTTTCGACCGTACTAACTATGTAACTATGTAACATAACATGGGGGGGGGGGGGGGGTCTCCTGGCTGTTCACACAGGTGTGTCATTGCTGTACATTGACCATGCATTGCTTCTGTGGTATTGCAAAGGCAAAGACAAATGCTTCCAGCCATCCATTGCACTAATGGATTGGTCATCAGCTGGCTGTCTATGTCCCGCATCAATATAGACCAAAGTACAGAGGGTTAGGCTATGCTATTGTGCACCTACCTGATGCATCAGAAGGTGCGAGGCCCTTGCTAAATTCTGTGCACAGACTTTGAGATCTATACTTTAGACTGTATCTAAACCTGCTCCAACATGGACTGACATTCTGGCCTACTTTCAGCCGATGCGACTTGTCTGTCGCTGAACAGTCGCTTTTTATGTATTCAGCACCTATGTATAATGTTGTAAAAATGCTCTAGAAGCTAAAGTCGCAGAAATGTCACACATATTTGGCCTGCAACTTTCTGTGCGACAAATTCAGACAGGAAAAATCAGTATAAATCCTTAGAAAATTATCCCCCAGTGTCTCCATCTGCTGGCGGTATTGAATAAGCATTGCTGCACTGATGGGGTATGCATTAGACGAAAAAAAAGAAGAAAAAGAAGAATAATACGTCCAGAAAAGAGGCGAAAAGGAGAAAAACGTAAAAAAACGTGAAAAAAAAGTAAGAGGAAGAGAAGGGAAAAAAAGGTGGAAATGGGTTTAAAAGTGATTTCGGCGGAGAAATATATATATATATATATATATATATATATATATATATATATACGCGCACACACACACATATATATAAACGTATTCTCCGTTGAGATATTGCAGCCGCTGCTGTGTCCAGGCCCAGGAGCCTTAGCACTGTGCTGTGATGTCACTCAATACCACTGACATCACTAGGTGTAAACAACATCTCTCCTTTGCTGTGTATGTGACTATGGAGCTGTTTGGTGATGTCGTCTATTATGGCCTTCATAGAAGCAACAGGAGATTGTTGCATCCATCTAGAACCCTCAGAACTACAGTGCTATGATGTCACTCACTTCCACAGGCCTTGCAGAGTGTAAACAACAACAACCCAGCTTTGTTGTGTATGTAACCATAGGGATTTGTGATGTCACCTAGAACCTTCACAGCAGCGACAGCTTTATGAGGAGCATCAGCACTGCTCTGCCTGAGCAGAACCATCACCGCCATAGGTTGTCAAATAACCCGGATTTAACCCACACAGGTAAGTCCAATGGGGTGCAGGCATGTCCTCTATGCTTACAGCTTCCCGTGGGTGTTGGTTTGATACCGTTTGGGGACAGCCAAGGAGGCATCTGCAGGCAACAAAGGTAGGTGTGTGCTTGTGTGTGTGTTTCCTATGCAGATCCTAAGCCCAGTGTCACATGCAAGTAGGAGGAGTAAGAAGGGTTCCTGGCAAATCCGGGTTATGGATTGCATTTAAAAAGGCCCCGTGGGAGTGCAATGGGCCCCTGTCTTGCTGCTTAGCAATAATGGTATGGGTTTAGGTTCTGCTGTGTGTACTGGTGGTTGACTGCCCCCCAGCCCAGAGTGTGCATGGAAAATTGTCTGGCAGCCTCCCTGACAGCAAGCAGTGATAGTGCCCATGAAGGGGACCTTGTTGGGCCCGCCCCTTTCACGGTTATCGCTTCTCGGCCTTTTGGCTAAGATCAAGTGTAGTATCTGTTCTTATCAGTTTAATATCTGATACGTCCCCTATCTGGGGACCATATATTAAATGGATTTTTGAGAACGGGGGCCGATTTCGAAGCTTGCTTCCGTCGCCCTATGCATTGACCCGATATGGCAGTATCTTCGGGTACAGTGCACCACCCCCTTACAGGGTTAAAAAGAAAGATTCCTACTTTCATTGCTACCTGCTTGCTGGCTAGCCAGCTAGCCAGCCCTGTGGGCCTTGCTGCTGCAGCCAAAAAACAAAAGGTGGTGCTGCTGCTGCTGCTTCTGCTGCTTCTGCTTGTGTCTGGCCGCTGTTGGAGCGTCCAGGCACAGGACTTCTGCTGCTGCTGACTAAATGGCCTCCTTAATTGGATCATTTGAGTAGCCAGCACACCTGTGCAGGTAGGGCATGACATGATAGGCAGCTGCCTTGATAGCGGGTGGGTGCTGAATGTTCCTAATTGACAAAATAAGATTAATGCTTATGAAGAAATATAAAATCTCATCCCTTCCCCAATATCGCGCCACACCCCTACCCCTTAATTCCCTGGTTGAACTTGATGGACATATGTCTTTTTTCGACCGTACTAACTATGTAACTATGTAACATAACATGGGGGGGGGGGGGGGGGGGTCTCCTGGCTGTTCACACAGGTGTGTCATTGCTGTACATTGACCATGCATTGCTTCTGTGGTATTGCAAAGGCAAAGACAAATGCTTCCAGCCATCCATTGCACTAATGGATTGGTCATCAGCTGGCTGTCTATGTCCCGCATCAATATAGACCAAAGTACAGAGGGTTAGGCTATGCTATTGTGCACCTACCTGATGCATCAGAAGGTGCGAGGCCCTTGCTAAATTCTGTGCACAGACTTTGAGATCTATACTTTAGACTGTATCTAAACCTGCTCCAACATGGACTGACATTCTGGCCTACTTTCAGCCGATGCGACTTGTCTGTCGCTGAACAGTCGCTTTTTATGTATTCAGCACCTATGTATAATGTTGTAAAAATGCTCTAGAAGCTAAAGTCGCAGAAATGTCACACATATTTGGCCTGCAACTTTCTGTGCGACAAATTCAGACAGGAAAAATCAGTATAAATCCTTAGAAAATTATCCCTCAGTGTCTCCATCTGCTGGCGGTATTGAATAAGCATTGCTGCACTGATGGGGTATGCATTAGACGAAAAAAAAGAAGAAAAAGAAGAATAATACGCCCAGAAAAGAGGCGAAAAGGAGAAAAACGTAAAAAAACGTGAAAAAAAAGTAAGAGGAAGAGAAGGGAAAAAAAGGTGGAAATGGGTTTAAAAGTGATTTCGGCGGAGAAATATATATATATATATATATATATATATATATATATATATATATGCGCACACACACACATATATATAAACGTATTCTCCGTTGAGATATTGCAGCCGCTGCTGTGTCCAGGCCCAGGAGCCTTAGCACTGTGCTGTGATGTCACTCAATACCACTGACATCACTAGGTGTAAACAACATCTCTCCTTTGCTGTGTATGTGACTATGGAGCTGTTTGGTGATGTCGTCTATTATGGCCTTCATAGAAGCAACAGGAGATTGTTGCATCCATCTAGAACCCTCAGAACTACAGTGCTATGATGTCACTCACTTCCACAGGCCTTGCAGAGTGTAAACAACAACAACCCAGCTTTGTTGTGTATGTAACCATAGGGATTTGTGATGTCACCTAGAACCTTCACAGCAGCGACAGCTTTATGAGGAGCATCAGCACTGCTCTGCCTGAGCAGAACCATCACCGCCATAGGTTGTCAAATAACCCGGATTTAACCCACACAGGTAAGTCCAATGGGGTGCAGGCATGTCCTCTATGCTTACAGCTTCCCGTGGGTGTTGGTTTGATACCGTTTGGGGACAGCCAAGGAGGCATCTGCAGGCAACAAAGGTAGGTGTGTGCTTGTGTGTGTGTTTCCTATGCAGATCCTAAGCCCAGTGTCACATGCAAGTAGGAGGAGTAAGAAGGGTTCCTGGCAAATCCGGGTCCGGGTTATGGATTGCATTTAAAAAGGCCCCGTGGGAGTGCAATGGGCCCCTGTCTTGCTGCTTAGCAATAATGGTATGGGTTTAGGTTCTGCTGTGTGTACTGGTGGTTGACTGCCCCCCAGCCCAGAGTGTGCATGGAAAATTGTCTGGCAGCCTCCCTGACAGCAAGCAGTGATAGTGCCCATGAAGGGGACCTTGTTGGGCCCGCCCCTTTCACGGTTATCGCTTCTCGGCCTTTTGGCTAAGATCAAGTGTAGTATCTGTTCTTATCAGTTTAATATCTGATACGTCCCCTATCTGGGGACCATATATTAAATGGATTTTTGAGAACGGGGGCCGATTTCGAAGCTTGCTTCCGTCGCCCTATGCATTGACCCGATATGGCAGTATCTTCGGGTACAGTGCACCACCCCCTTACAGGGTTAAAAAGAAAGATTCCTACTTTCATTGCTACCTGCTTGCTGGCTAGCCAGCTAGCCAGCCCTGTGGGCCTTGCTGCTGCAGCCAAAAAACAAAAGGTGGTGCTGCTGCTGCTGCTTCTGCTGCTTCTGCTTGTGTCTGGCCGCTGTTGGAGCGTCCAGGCACAGGACTTCTGCTGCTGCTGACTAAATGGCCTCCTTAATTGGATCATTTGAGTAGCCAGCACACCTGTGCAGGTAGGGCATGACATGATAGGCAGCTGCCTTGATAGCGGGTGGGTGCTGAATGTTCCTAATTGACAAAATAAGATTAATGCTTATGAAGAAATATAAAATCTCATCCCTTCCCCAATATCGCGCCACACCCCTACCCCTTAATTCCCTGGTTGAACTTGATGGACATATGTCTTTTTTCGACCGTACTAACTATGTAACTATGTAACATAACATGGGGGGGGGGGGGGGGTCTCCTGGCTGTTCACACAGGTGTGTCATTGCTGTACATTGACCATGCATTGCTTCTGTGGTATTGCAAAGGCAAAGACAAATGCTTCCAGCCATCCATTGCACTAATGGATTGGTCATCAGCTGGCTGTCTATGTCCCGCATCAATATAGACCAAAGTACAGAGGGTTAGGCTATGCTATTGTGCACCTACCTGATGCATCAGAAGGTGCGAGGCCCTTGCTAAATTCTGTGCACAGACTTTGAGATCTATACTTTAGACTGTATCTAAACCTGCTCCAACATGGACTGACATTCTGGCCTACTTTCAGCCGATGCGACTTGTCTGTCGCTGAACAGTCGCTTTTTATGTATTCAGCACCTATGTATAATGTTGTAAAAATGCTCTAGAAGCTAAAGTCGCAGAAATGTCACACATATTTGGCCTGCAACTTTCTGTGCGACAAATTCAGACAGGAAAAATCAGTATAAATCCTTAGAAAATTATCCCCCAGTGTCTCCATCTGCTGGCGGTATTGAATAAGCATTGCTGCACTGATGGGGTATGCATTAGACGAAAAAAAAGAAGAAAAAGAAGAATAATACGCCCAGAAAAGAGGCGAAAAGGAGAAAAACGTAAAAAAACGTGAAAAAAAAGTAAGAGGAAGAGAAGGGAAAAAAAGGTGGAAATGGGTTTAAAAGTGATTTCGGCGGAGAAATATATATATATATATATATATATATATATATATATATACGCGCACACACACACATATATATAAACGTATTCTCCGTTGAGATATTGCAGCCGCTGCTGTGTCCAGGCCCAGGAGCCTTAGCACTGTGCTGTGATGTCACTCAATACCACTGACATCACTAGGTGTAAACAACATCTCTCCTTTGCTGTGTATGTGACTATGGAGCTGTTTGGTGATGTCGTCTATTATGGCCTTCATAGAAGCAACAGGAGATTGTTGCATCCATCTAGAACCCTCAGAACTACAGTGCTATGATGTCACTCACTTCCACAGGCCTTGCAGAGTGTAAACAACAACAACCCAGCTTTGTTGTGTATGTAACCATAGGGATTTGTGATGTCACCTAGAACCTTCACAGCAGCGACAGCTTTATGAGGAGCATCAGCACTGCTCTGCCTGAGCAGAACCATCACCGCCATAGGTTGTCAAATAACCCGGATTTAACCCACACAGGTAAGTCCAATGGGGTGCAGGCATGTCCTCTATGCTTACAGCTTCCCGTGGGTGTTGGTTTGATACCGTTTGGGGACAGCCAAGGAGGCATCTGCAGGCAACAAAGGTAGGTGTGTGCTTGTGTGTGTGTTTCCTATGCAGATCCTAAGCCCAGTGTCACATGCAAGTAGGAGGAGTAAGAAGGGTTCCTGGCAAATCCGGGTTATGGATTGCATTTAAAAAGGCCCCGTGGGAGTGCAATGGGCCCCTGTCTTGCTGCTTAGCAATAATGGTATGGGTTTAGGTTCTGCTGTGTGTACTGGTGGTTGACTGCCCCCCAGCCCAGAGTGTGCATGGAAAATTGTCTGGCAGCCTCCCTGACAGCAAGCAGTGATAGTGCCCATGAAGGGGACCTTGTTGGGCCCGCCCCTTTCACGGTTATCGCTTCTCGGCCTTTTGGCTAAGATCAAGTGTAGTTCTGCTCACTTGGTCTGGCCAGAGGGTGTCTGGGGTACCCGGCTCCTTTGCCTGGGGGGATCGTCCTTCTTAACGGAGGGACTTCACCCCCCTGCTGCTATCAGGGAGCCGGCTTAGTCCCCAGACAACGGGAGGCGATCCCCACCTACCTACTTCGGTGGGGGAGGTGTCTGGACATCATGGACATGGAGGAAGATTGCGGTTTTTCTTCGGAAGGCGTGCCGCCTTTTGCGAGACTTCGGAATGGAGTTCGTATTTCCCTGCTCGATGTCCGGAAGAAGGAAAGAGGCCTTGTCTTTGTCGTGGAAGAAGTGCTGTTTAAGTTGCTGGAAGTCAAGAGGGAGCAAATCCTATCCATGCTTGAGTTTCCCAGAAGTGGATACTACGACGTGGTGCTGGCTTCTGAAGAGGACTATGAGTCATTTTGGAACATATTGCAGCAAAAGAAGGTATGTCCGGTTTTGGAAGGGGTGGAGATAGTTCCACATTTCCCACGTAGAGAACGATTGGTGACTATAAGGATGTATAGCCCATATACTTCGGAGGAGGATATCGTTACCTTTTTGTCTCGATTCTGTGACAGTGTTCTGCCTAAAGGCAAGGTATTTAATCAATATGGACTATGGACCACCAAGTGGAGGTTCCATGTGAAATTTAAAATGGCAGATGGCAAGTTAGTGATCCCCCCAGGACGGTTTAAAATTGGTTCTGTGAACGGGGATCTGTATTTTTCTGGCATGCAAGATTTTTGCCGCAAATGTAAACAGTACGGTCACAGAAAGGAGGATTGCACGTTTTTGTGGTGTTTCAAGTGTCAAGAGGAGGGTCACGACGTGGAAAATTGTCAAAAGAAAAGGAAATGCCATCTGTGTGGTGAGGAGGGCCATCTGCTTGGCTCGTGTCCTAAGAAAAAGTCTGAGAAAAATTCAGAGAAAAAGGAAGCTGTAAAAAGAAGCAGAGAGGAACCAGCTGAAGTGAAAGAACCAGAAGTGGAGCAGGTTCCAACTAGAAGACCTACAGAGCAGAAGAAGAAGAGAGAGGAGGAAGTGTATGTGCCAGTGCAGTATTTTGGTGTGCTTGGTGGTTTGTTGGAAAATTTGTCGGAAGCAGAAAGAAAAACGTTTGACAAAGATATGATGGATCTAAAGATAGGCTTGAAGAACCGGGAGGAAGAAGCTCGGGATAAAGTCTATTTTTCTTTCAAGGCAGACATGAACCGTTTTGTTGAAACGTATAAAATTCCAGGCTGGTTAGCGTCTCAAGTTAAGAAAGATATAGCAAATGGCAATATCAGTCGAGGACTGATAGACTTTCTAATGGTGTTTGCATGGAGGAAGGGGATGACCTTCTAATTTGGTTTTGCTTAATTAGAAAGTAATGTTTGGTTTTGCTATTTTATGTTGTTTCTTATTTTGTTTTTAAATGTTCTATTTTGTTTCATTAGTGTTTAAGAAAAGAAATAAAAACATGTTACCTGATGATGAACACAAAATTGAGTTCCAAATAAGATCTTGGAACTCTGAGTGAGTTCTGAGGGCTAACTTAAAAAAAAAATCTGTTCTTATCAGTTTAATATCTGATACGTCCCCTATCTGGGGACCATATATTAAATGGATTTTTGAGAACGGGGGCCGATTTCGAAGCTTGCTTCCGTCGCCCTATGCATTGACCCGATATGGCAGTATCTTCGGGTACAGTGCACCACCCCCTTACAGGGTTAAAAAGAAAGATTCCTACTTTCATTGCTACCTGCTTGCTGGCTAGCCAGCTAGCCAGCCCTGTGGGCCTTGCTGCTGCAGCCAAAAAACAAAAGGTGGTGCTGCTGCTGCTGCTTCTGCTGCTTCTGCTTGTGTCTGGCCGCTGTTGGAGCGTCCAGGCACAGGACTTCTGCTGCTGCTGACTAAATGGCCTCCTTAATTGGATCATTTGAGTAGCCAGCACACCTGTGCAGGTAGGGCATGACATGATAGGCAGCTGCCTTGATAGCGGGTGGGTGCTGAATGTTCCTAATTGACAAAATAAGATTAATGCTTATGAAGAAATATAAAATCTCATCCCTTCCCCAATATCGCGCCACACCCCTACCCCTTAATTCCCTGGTTGAACTTGATGGACATATGTCTTTTTTCGACCGTACTAACTATGTAACTATGTAACATAACATGGGGGGGGGGTCTCCTGGCTGTTCACACAGGTGTGTCATTGCTGTACATTGACCATGCATTGCTTCTGTGGTATTGCAAAGGCAAAGACAAATGCTTCCAGCCATCCATTGCACTAATGGATTGGTCATCAGCTGGCTGTCTATGTCCCGCATCAATATAGACCAAAGTACAGAGGGTTAGGCTATGCTATTGTGCACCTACCTGATGCATCAGAAGGTGCGAGGCCCTTGCTAAATTCTGTGCACAGACTTTGAGATCTATACTTTAGACTGTATCTAAACCTGCTCCAACATGGACTGACATTCTGGCCTACTTTCAGCCGATGCGACTTGTCTGTCGCTGAACAGTCGCTTTTTATGTATTCAGCACCTATGTATAATGTTGTAAAAATGCTCTAGAAGCTAAAGTCGCAGAAATGTCACACATATTTGGCCTGCAACTTTCTGTGCGACAAATTCAGACAGGAAAAATCAGTATAAATCCTTAGAAAATTATCCCCCAGTGTCTCCATCTGCTGGCGGTATTGAATAAGCATTGCTGCACTGATGGGGTATGCATTAGACGAAAAAAAAGAAGAAAAAGAAGAATAATACGCCCAGAAAAGAGGCGAAAAGGAGAAAAACGTAAAAAAACGTGAAAAAAAAGTAAGAGGAAGAGAAGGGAAAAAAAGGTGGAAATGGGTTTAAAAGTGATTTCGGCGGAGAAATATATATATATATATATATATATATATATATATATATATATATATATATATATACGCGCACACACACACATATATATAAACGTATTCTCCGTTGAGATATTGCAGCCGCTGCTGTGTCCAGGCCCAGGAGCCTTAGCACTGTGCTGTGATGTCACTCAATACCACTGACATCACTAGGTGTAAACAACATCTCTCCTTTGCTGTGTATGTGACTATGGAGCTGTTTGGTGATGTCGTCTATTATGGCCTTCATAGAAGCAACAGGAGATTGTTGCATCCATCTAGAACCCTCAGAACTACAGTGCTATGATGTCACTCACTTCCACAGGCCTTGCAGAGTGTAAACAACAACAACCCAGCTTTGTTGTGTATGTAACCATAGGGATTTGTGATGTCACCTAGAACCTTCACAGCAGCGACAGCTTTATGAGGAGCATCAGCACTGCTCTGCCTGAGCAGAACCATCACCGCCATAGGTTGTCAAATAACCCGGATTTAACCCACACAGGTAAGTCCAATGGGGTGCAGGCATGTCCTCTATGCTTACAGCTTCCCGTGGGTGTTGGTTTGATACCGTTTGGGGACAGCCAAGGAGGCATCTGCAGGCAACAAAGGTAGGTGTGTGCTTGTGTGTGTGTTTCCTATGCAGATCCTAAGCCCAGTGTCACATGCAAGTAGGAGGAGTAAGAAGGGTTCCTGGCAAATCCGGGTTATGGATTGCATTTAAAAAGGCCCCGTGGGAGTGCAATGGGCCCCTGTCTTGCTGCTTAGCAATAATGGTATGGGTTTAGGTTCTGCTGTGTGTACTGGTGGTTGACTGCCCCCCAGCCCAGAGTGTGCATGGAAAATTGTCTGGCAGCCTCCCTGACAGCAAGCAGTGATAGTGCCCATGAAGGGGACCTTGTTGGGCCCGCCCCTTTCACGGTTATCGCTTCTCGGCCTTTTGGCTAGATCAAGTGTCTGGTCAGGAGGATCCTGGGAGTTTGTCCTACCTTTTCCAAGGGGGGCTGCTACGAGGAACCGAAAAGGCGATCGACAAGATGGGTGTTCGCATCCGTTACCTTACATCCGGTGAAACGCGGATTCGTTTTTCCTTTCGCTTTGATGTTGATGAAGACAAGCAAGAACTCGTCCAACTTTCTTATTTTGTGAAAGAAACTCTCTACAAGCTTCTTGGGGTGAAGAAAGAGAACATCGTCTGTCTCAGAGATCCTCGGAAGGGCAGCTTCATCCTAACTCTGGACTCTGCTTATGCATGCCAGAATCTTTTTGAGAAGCTGAAAAGCAATCAAGACCTTGCTGAGCTTGATGGGATCACGGTCACAGTGTTGTATACTGGAGGCGATATTCCTCTAGTTGTGTGTATGCACAATCCCTTTGTGACTGTGTCCCATATTGAGCTCTTTTTGGGGAAATACTGCAGTTCTGTTAAGTATTCCCATAAGGTGATGAATTCAGAAGACCTATGGACGGGGAAACATAAGTTTTTTGTGAAAATGAAGGAGGATGCTACTGGCATTGGAGGGTTGTGTCATCCACCCTCCAACTTTTCTATCGGTCGGGATAAGGGCTATTTGTTTTATCCCGAGATGCCTACTTTTTGTAGGAAATGTAAGAAATTCGGACATACTATGGAAGTTTGCACGGACACTACAGTTCGCTGTGGTCGGTGCAATCAAGAAGGCCATGTTTCTAAGGACTGTGCTAAAATCGTCTGCAACATTTGTGGTGAAGAAGGCCATGCCTTTAAAGATTGCAGTCTCCGTTCCAGTGTAGCTAGATCGTGGGCTGACCGTGTAGCGGGGAGAGTGGGTGTAGTGCAAGCTGAAGTACCACCTGCGAAAGCACCCCAGCGGTCTGAGGCGCCTTCAGAAAAGCCGGCTGTAACTTCTCATGTCGTGGCGGAGCTTATGGACCTTTCTGCTGTGCCTGAGACAGAGGGGAGACCTTCTGTGGAGGGTTCTGGTGGTGGAGGGTCACTAGTGAGCAGTGAAGCCATGGAGGTTGGCGTGAAGGAGATCAAGCGGAAGAAGGAACTTGGAGATGAGCCACAACTTGGCATTAAACGGCCTGTCAAAAAAAGCTCAGACGAATGTGAGGACAGTCAACATGCATGGAGGCCTTCTATAAGATCAGCGTCCGATCCAAAAAATATCAAAGAGTTCGAAAGCCCGGAGTCACCTGTGGGTTTCATATCGGACTCAAACTCCAGTAGCGAATAGCTTCCTTAAAGTGCTCCTCTCTTAATGTGAGAGGTCTAAAGAGCCCTACGAGAAGGGCTGCTTTGTTTAGTTTTTTAGAGACCTTGGACTGTTCTCTGTTCTTTTTACAAGAATGTGGAATTGAACATAGTCCAAATTATGAGGACCTTTGTCGTAGCTGGACTTTGGGACCATCGGTCTGGTCGGGTGACAATCTGAACAGATCTTCAGGTGTTGGGATCTTGTTTAGAGGTTCAGATGTACAAGTTTTGTCCTTCTTAGAAATTATACCTGGTAGAGCGCTATTAGTTAATATTAAGTACAATGGCTCAGAGATTAAGCTTTTTAACATCTATGCTTCTCCTGAAAAAAATGAGAGAGCCGACTTGATTAATGATATTCAGGCTTTTATCCCAGGTTCAACACCTATTTTAATGGCTGGAGATTTTAATTGTTGTATGAGTGGTGATCATCGTGAGAGTGGAAGTGTGCATGTCAGAGTGGATAAAACAGAGAAACAGATTAAGAGTATGACTGAGGATTTTAACTTTACCGATGTCTGGAGGAGAAAATACCCAGACGACCCTGGTTACACATGGGAAAATAATGTCTGCAAATCCAGGATTGATTTTATTTTTTTATCGGAAAGTTTTAATCTAGTTGAGGTTTCTCTTTTATCGAATATTTTCTCTGATCATAAGTTATTACATGCACATGTCACTTTACCTGGCCTAGAGAAAGGCAGAGGCGTTTGGAAGCTCAACACTACTTTATTAGAGGACATGAAAACAAAAAATGATTTTATTGCTGCTTATAACAAATGGAGATTGCGTCAATCCCAATATAAAAATATTTTGGATTGGTGGGAGGATGTTAAAAAGTGGACTAAACTGTTTTTTATCCGTGTGGGCATCCAAAAGGCTTTATGGTTTAAAATGTTAAACACTAAAATCCAAACATATTATAAACTAAAGCAAGCCGGGCTTGAGATGGATGATGTTATTGCTCAGACAAAGAATGAAATAAAAAATGCCATTAGTCAAAAAGGAAAAGAAATGATTTTTAACAGCAAGGTGCAATGTCTGGAGAATGATGAAAAGTGTTCGAGATTCTTTTTTAAGAAGGGTGGTGGGAAAGAAAGAAATGATATCTGTAATAGAAGGGAAGATAACTAATGAAGAGATGTTGCGAGAAGCACAAGTATTTTATCAGGAGCTTTTTAATAAAAAAGATATTGATATTTCCTTTACTAATGATGTTTTAGATACCTTGGATTCAAAACTTGACAAAACTGACCAAGAGAGCCTTTGTGATGAAATCTTTTTACCTGAACTTTTAAGCACTTTTAAGAGTTTTTTAAATGGTAAAACACCTGGTTCGGATGGGTTGCCAGTTGAATTTTATCTGTGTTTTTGGTCCATTTTAAAAGATGATCTTTTAGGTATTTTTAACTGTGCTTTTAAATCTGAGATTTTACCTGCGTCCTGGAGAGATGGTGTTGTTACTCTGATTTTTAAAAAAGGAGACATCTCTAAATTAGAAAATTGGAGGCCTATTACCCTGCTAAATACAGACTATAAGGTTTTAGCAAAAATTTTAGCAAATAGGCTCAAGCAGGTAATTTCTAAGGTTATACACAGTGACCAAGTATGCGGAGTACCTGGAAGGAAAATAAGTGATCATCTAAACCTTGTAAAAGATGTTTTATGGTATCAGAAACAATGTGATCAGAAATTGGCAATTTTATCCTTGGATTTTCAAAAGGCTTATGACCGTGTTTCTCATGATTTTTTATGGTTGGTTTTAAAGAAAATGAATTTTCCTGATTTTATTGTTGGAAAAATTGCACTTTTATATAAAAACTGTTTTAGTCGTATTTTAATTAACGGTTTTTTATCCCAAGAGGTATGTTTACAGTCTGGGGTGAAACAGGGGTGCCCCCTATCACCCATTCTTTTCATATGTGCAATAGAACCTCTGTTGAATGTTTTGAGAAAAGATAAGCTCATTAGAGGAGTGCCAATCCCTGGAAGTGGAGGACAGAGCGTAAAGACGATAGCATACATGGATGATGTTAATATTCTATGTCCAGATGAACCATCCCTGAAACGTGCTATCAGACAGACAGAATTTTTTTGTGAGGGCTCTGGCTTCAAATTAAATAAAAATAAATGTGATTGCTTTGCAATAGGGAATTGGGGCAATACGGAGGTGAATGTGCAATATGATAAAATCAAAATCTTGGGTGTCATCTTTGACAATGAAAATAATGGAGAGGAAAGCTGGTCCATCGTCAAAGAGAAAGTGCAAAAGAAAATAAGTTTTTGGAAAATGAGGAAATTAACAATAGAAGGAAAAGTACTGATAATGAAAGCTTTGTTGCTACCTATCATGCTATATTTAAGCTTGGTTTTCCCACCGAGTGAACGCACCTTAAAGTTTTTAAACAAGATTTGCTTTCATTTTTTATGGGGGTCTAAAATGGATAAACTCAGGAGAGATGTAATGATGAAGACAAAGAAATTGGGGGGTAAGGATGTGCCTGATTTAAAAAGGTTTTTATATATTCACTTTTTTTCTATGTGTTTTAATGGCTTGCAAAGAAACTGTTATTGGTCTTATTTTTTAAAATATGCTGCAGGTCACATTTTTAGAAAAAGAAAGTGGATAACCTTACCTTTAACGTCCCCAATCTTATTTATTCCCCCAGCGCACTATGTGGTTTTAGAAAAGATTATTCGTATTTATGGCATTGCTAATTTTAGTCAAGAAATTTGTAGTAATGCACGAAAATTAGTTCCTGAAATCAGGAAGATAGAACAGATTTGCTTAATATCTAATTATTCCACTGAGAAATCTCTAAGAGTTTGGAGGATGGTGAATATGGGATTCTTATCTAATGACTTAAAAGATCTGGCCTGGCAGATAGCACATCAATGTTTGCCTACCAGAGAATTCCAACACAGAAGAGGATTGTGTCGTAGTGCAAAGTGCCCGAGAATGGGGTGTCCTAGTGAGGAAACAGTTTTACACCTTTTTTGGAACTGTTTTTACGCCCAAGAGATATGGCATTTGATAGGACCCTTACTAAAATTCATTTCTGATCTTAATTTTTTAAATCATGAAGTTATTTTATATGGATTTTATAATGTTTTATCTGTGGAAAAGTCTCGGGTTTTGTGGATTAGTATAAATTGTATTAAAATTGCACTATGGAAGACGAGGAATATTCTTCTTTTTAAAAGAGACACTATTACCTCTAAAGATTGTGTTCGCCTAGCTCTTAGTGAGATGTATGTTTTCTATTTATTGGATAAAAAAAGATTAGGTCACAAAGTGGCTAAAAGTCTTTGGAATCTACATCTGTGGAATATGCTTTTAGCAGACTAAGTATAATCTGGACTGCGTAAGGTCTTTTAGTCTAAGAATATTATATCTAAAAGTAAAAAATCTGTTCTTATCAGTTTTCATGCTGGTGGGGATGGGTGCTGCATGGAGGATGCAGGTGTACCAGGGCTTTCCGGGGCTGGTTCTGAGGAATCAGCTCGACGGCTGCCCCGATGTGACCTGTTCCCTCCGGGTCTCGCCATGAGGCTGAGAGGGTCTAGAGCCGAGGTACTTTTGTGCCTCGGGGAGTGGTGACCCCGAGGTGCCGAAACTCACTGGGAGAATAGGCTCACTGAGTTGAAGCACGGGCACCATAATCTCTTCACCTTGTGGCACTCACCTCTTGATTCCCGGCCTTCTGGCTAGGATCAGAGAAATTTTTATAGATCCGGCCGGATGTCCGGGCAGTATATCTGCACACATTCACTTATTTATTTATTTTTTTGTCTCACTGTGTCACTTTTTGCGTGTTGTGTGTTCACAGGATTTGTCAGGATGCGGTAGCCCTTCTGGGTGTCCCTCCTGGCGGTCTAGGGGAGGTGTGTGTGGCCATTAGGTTCCGCACCTCCCTGCAAACACCCCGGGTACTCCTGCTTCGCAGGGTACCTACCGTAATCGGCTCTGCGGGCAGATACCTTGGCTAACGCCAAGGGGGATGCCGGGAGCATTTGTGGTCTCCTAGTAGCTTCGGCGAAAAGGGACATCGAACCTGGAACCTCGCAGGTACCTTTTGGTCCGGAGGCGAAGGGTAAGGTTTGTTGGGGGGCCTCTCTCCTATCGGAGAAGGGCTTGCGATAGACCGCATCCTTTGTGCACGTTTTTTTTAGTGTAACACGTTTGCACTTTTTCTTGCACTTTGGGTGAATCGAAAGCACGTTCCTCGGCTTTAGATATAAAAAAAAAAAAAAAAAAAAAAATCTGTTCTTATCAGTTTAATATCTGATACGTCCCCTATCTGGGGACCATATATTAAATGGATTTTTGAGAACGGGGGCCGATTTCGAAGCTTGCTTCCGTCGCCCTATGCATTGACCCGATATGGCAGTATCTTCGGGTACAGTGCACCACCCCCTTACAGGGTTAAAAAGAAAGATTCCTACTTTCATTGCTACCTGCTTGCTGGCTAGCCAGCTAGCCAGCCCTGTGGGCCTTGCTGCTGCAGCCAAAAAACAAAAGGTGGTGCTGCTTCTGCTGCTTCTGCTTGTGTCTGGCCGCTGTTGGAGCGTCCAGGCACAGGACTTCTGCTGCTGCTGACTAAATGGCCTCCTTAATTGGATCATTTGAGTAGCCAGCACACCTGTGCAGGTAGGGCATGACATGATAGGCAGCTGCCTTGATAGCGGGTGGGTGCTGAATGTTCCTAATTGACAAAATAAGATTAATGCTTATGAAGAAATATAAAATCTCATCCCTTCCCCAATATCGCGCCACACCCCTACCCCTTAATTCCCTGGTTGAACTTGATGGACATATGTCTTTTTTCGACCGTACTAACTATGTAACTATGTAACATAACATGGGGGGGGGGGGGTCTCCTGGCTGTTCACACAGGTGTGTCATTGCTGTACATTGACCATGCATTGCTTCTGTGGTATTGCAAAGGCAAAGACAAATGCTTCCAGCCATCCATTGCACTAATGGATTGGTCATCAGCTGGCTGTCTATGTCCCGCATCAATATAGACCAAAGTACAGAGGGTTAGGCTATGCTATTGTGCACCTACCTGATGCATCAGAAGGTGCGAGGCCCTTGCTAAATTCTGTGCACAGACTTTGAGATCTATACTTTAGACTGTATCTAAACCTGCTCCAACGTGGACTGACATTCTGGCCTACTTTCAGCCGATGCGACTTGTCTGTCGCTGAACAGTCGCTTTTTATGTATTCAGCACCTATGTATAATGTTGTAAAAATGCTCTAGAAGCTAAAGTCGCAGAAATGTCACACATATTTGGCCTGCAACTTTCTGTGCGACAAATTCAGACAGGAAAAATCAGTATAAATCCTTAGAAAATTATCCCCCAGTGTCTCCATCTGCTGGCGGTATTGAATAAGCATTGCTGCACTGATGGGGTATGCATTAGACGAAAAAAAAGAAGAAAAAGAAGAATAATACGCCCAGAAAAGAGGCGAAAAGGAGAAAAACGTAAAAAAACGTGAAAAAAAAGTAAGAGGAAGAGAAGGGAAAAAAAGGTGGAAATGGGTTTAAAAGTGATTTCGGCGGAGAATATATATATATATATATATATATATATATATATATATATACGCGCACACACACACATATATATAAACGTATTCTCCGTTGAGATATTGCAGCCGCTGCTGTGTCCAGGCCCAGGAGCCTTAGCACTGTGCTGTGATGTCACTCAATACCACTGACATCACTAGGTGTAAACAACATCTCTCCTTTGCTGTGTATGTGACTATGGAGCTGTTTGGTGATGCCGTCTATTATGGCCTTCATAGAAGCAACAGGAGATTGTTGCATCCATCTAGAACCCTCAGAACTACAGTGCTATGATGTCACTCACTTCCACAGGCCTTGCAGAGTGTAAACAACAACAACCCAGCTTTGTTGTGTATGTAACCATAGGGATTTGTGATGTCACCTAGAACCTTCACAGCAGCGACAGCTTTATGAGGAGCATCAGCACTGCTCTGCCTGAGCAGAACCATCACCGCCATAGGTTGTCAAATAACCCGGATTTAACCCACACAGGTAAGTCCAATGGGGTGCAGGCATGTCCTCTATGCTTACAGCTTCCCGTGGGTGTTGGTTTGATACCGTTTGGGGACAGCCAAGGAGGCATCTGCAGGCAACAAAGGTAGGTGTGTGCTTGTGTGTGTGTTTCCTATGCAGATCCTAAGCCCAGTGTCACATGCAAGTAGGAGGAGTAAGAAGGGTTCCTGGCAAATCCGGGTTATGGATTGCATTTAAAAAGGCCCCGTGGGAGTGCAATGGGCCCCTGTCTTGCTGCTTAGCAATAATGGTATGGGTTTAGGTTCTGCTGTGTGTACTGGTGGTTGACTGCCCCCCAGCCCAGAGTGTGCATGGAAAATTGTCTGGCAGCCTCCCTGACAGCAAGCAGTGATAGTGCCCATGAAGGGGACCTTGTTGGGCCCGCCCCTTTCACGGTTATCGCTTCTCGGCCTTTTGGCTAAGATCAAGTGTAGTATCTGTTCTTATCAGTTTAATATCTGATACGTCCCCTATCTGGGGACCATATATTAAATGGATTTTTGAGAACGGGGGCCGATTTCGAAGCTTGCTTCCGTCGCCCTATGCATTGACCCGATATGGCAGTATCTTCGGGTACAGTGCACCACCCCCTTACAGGGTTAAAAAGAAAGATTCCTACTTTCATTGCTACCTGCTTGCTGGCTAGCCAGCTAGCCAGCCCTGTGGGCCTTGCTGCTGCAGCCAAAAAACAAAAGGTGGTGCTGCTGCTGCTGCTTCTGCTGCTTCTGCTTGTGTCTGGCCGCTGTTGGAGCGTCCAGGCACAGGACTTCTGCTGCTGCTGACTAAATGGCCTCCTTAATTGGATCATTTGAGTAGCCAGCACACCTGTGCAGGTAGGGCATGACATGATAGGCAGCTGCCTTGATAGCGGGTGGGTGCTGAATGTTCCTAATTGACAAAATAAGATTAATGCTTATGAAGAAATATAAAATCTCATCCCTTCCCCAATATCGCGCCACACCCCTACCCCTTAATTCCCTGGTTGAACTTGATGGACATATGTCTTTTTTCGACCGTACTAACTATGTAACTATGTAACATAACATGGGGGGGGGGGGGGGGGTCTCCTGGCTGTTCACACAGGTGTGTCATTGCTGTACATTGACCATGCATTGCTTCTGTGGTATTGCAAAGGCAAAGACAAATGCTTCCAGCCATCCATTGCACTAATGGATTGGTCATCAGCTGGCTGTCTATGTCCCGCATCAATATAGACCAAAGTACAGAGGGTTAGGCTATGCTATTGTGCACCTACCTGATGCATCAGAAGGTGCGAGGCCCTTGCTAAATTCTGTGCACAGACTTTGAGATCTATACTTTAGACTGTATCTAAACCTGCTCCAACATGGACTGACATTCTGGCCTACTTTCAGCCGATGCGACTTTTGTCTGTCGCTGAACAGTCGCTTTTTATGTATTCAGCACCTATGTATAATGTTGTAAAAATGCTCTAGAAGCTAAAGTCGCAGAAATGTCACACATATTTGGCCTGCAACTTTCTGTGCGACAAATTCAGACAGGAAAAATCAGTATAAATCCTTAGAAAATTATCCCCCAGTGTCTCCATCTGCTGGCGGTATTGAATAAGCATTGCTGCACTGATGGGGTATGCATTAGACGAAAAAAAAGAAGAAAAAGAAGAATAATACGCCCAGAAAAGAGGCGAAAAGGAGAAAAACGTAAAAAAACGTGAAAAAAAAGTAAGAGGAAGAGAAGGGAAAAAAAGGTGGAAATGGGTTTAAAAGTGATTTCGGCGGAGAATATATATATATATATATATATATATATATATATATATATACGCGCACACACACACATATATATAAACGTATTCTCCGTTGAGATATTGCAGCCGCTGCTGTGTCCAGGCCCAGGAGCCTTAGCACTGTGCTGTGATGTCACTCAATACCACTGACATCACTAGGTGTAAACAACATCTCTCCTTTGCTGTGTATGTGACTATGGAGCTGTTTGGTGATGTCGTCTATTATGGCCTTCATAGAAGCAACAGGAGATTGTTGCATCCATCTAGAACCCTCAGAACTACAGTGCTATGATGTCACTCACTTCCACAGGCCTTGCAGAGTGTAAACAACAACAACCCAGCTTTGTTGTGTATGTAACCATAGGGATTTGTGATGTCACCTAGAACCTTCACAGCAGCGACAGCTTTATGAGGAGCATCAGCACTGCTCTGCCTGAGCAGAACCATCACCGCCATAGGTTGTCAAATAACCCGGATTTAACCCACACAGGTAAGTCCAATGGGGTGCAGGCATGTCCTCTATGCTTACAGCTTCCCGTGGGTGTTGGTTTGATACCGTTTGGGGACAGCCAAGGAGGCATCTGCAGGCAACAAAGGTAGGTGTGTGCTTGTGTGTGTGTTTCCTATGCAGATCCTAAGCCCAGTGTCACATGCAAGTAGGAGGAGTAAGAAGGGTTCCTGGCAAATCCGGGTTATGGATTGCATTTAAAAAGGCCCCGTGGGAGTGCAATGGGCCCCTGTCTTGCTGCTTAGCAATAATGGTATGGGTTTAGGTTCTGCTGTGTGTACTGGTGGTTGACTGCCCCCCAGCCCAGAGTGTGCATGGAAAATTGTCTGGCAGCCTCCCTGACAGCAAGCAGTGATAGTGCCCATGAAGGGGACCTTGTTGGGCCCGCCCCTTTCACGGTTATCGCTTCTCGGCCTTTTGGCTAAGATCAAGTGTAGTATCTGTTCTTATCAGTTTAATATCTGATACGTCCCCTATCTGGGGACCATATATTAAATGGATTTTTGAGAACGGGGGCCGATTTCGAAGCTTGCTTCCGTCGCCCTATGCATTGACCCGATATGGCAGTATCTTCGGGTACAGTGCACCACCCCCTTACAGGGTTAAAAAGAAAGATTCCTACTTTCATTGCTACCTGCTTGCTGGCTAGCCAGCTAGCCAGCCCTGTGGGCCTTGCTGCTGCAGCCAAAAAACAAAAGGTGGTGCTGCTGCTGCTGCTTCTGCTGCTTCTGCTTGTGTCTGGCCGCTGTTGGAGCGTCCAGGCACAGGACTTCTGCTGCTGCTGACTAAATGGCCTCCTTAATTGGATCATTTGAGTAGCCAGCACACCTGTGCAGGTAGGGCATGACATGATAGGCAGCTGCCTTGATAGCGGGTGGGTGCTGAATGTTCCTAATTGACAAAATAAGATTAATGCTTATGAAGAAATATAAAATCTCATCCCTTCCCCAATATCGCGCCACACCCCTACCCCTTAATTCCCTGGTTGAACTTGATGGACATATGTCTTTTTTCGACCGTACTAACTATGTAACTATGTAACATAACATGGGGGGGGGGGGTCTCCTGGCTGTTCACACAGGTGTGTCATTGCTGTACATTGACCATGCATTGCTTCTGTGGTATTGCAAAGGCAAAGACAAATGCTTCCAGCCATCCATTGCACTAATGGATTGGTCATCAGCTGGCTGTCTATGTCCCGCATCAATATAGACCAAAGTACAGAGGGTTAGGCTATGCTATTGTGCACCTACCTGATGCATCAGAAGGTGCGAGGCCCTTGCTAAATTCTGTGCACAGACTTTGAGATCTATACTTTAGACTGTATCTAAACCTGCTCCAACATGGACTGACATTCTGGCCTACTTTCAGCCGATGCGACTTGTCTGTCGCTGAACAGTCGCTTTTTATGTATTCAGCACCTATGTATAATGTTGTAAAAATGCTCTAGAAGCTAAAGTCGCAGAAATGTCACACATATTTGGCCTGCAACTTTCTGTGCGACAAATTCAGACAGGAAAAATCAGTATAAATCCTTAGAAAATTATCCCCCAGTGTCTCCATCTGCTGGCGGTATTGAATAAGCATTGCTGCACTGATGGGGTATGCATTAGACGAAAAAAAAGAAGAAAAAGAAGAATAATACGCCCAGAAAAGAGGCGAAAAGGAGAAAAACGTAAAAAAACGTGAAAAAAAAGTAAGAGGAAGAGAAGGGAAAAAAAGGTGGAAATGGGTTTAAAAGTGATTTCGGCGGAGAATATATATATATATATATATATATATATATATATATATATATATATATATACGCGCACACACACACATATATATAAACGTATTCTCCGTTGAGATATTGCAGCCGCTGCTGTGTCCAGGCCCAGGAGCCTTAGCACTGTGCTGTGATGTCACTCAATACCACTGACATCACTAGGTGTAAACAACATCTCTCCTTTGCTGTGTATGTGACTATGGAGCTGTTTGGTGATGTCGTCTATTATGGCCTTCATAGAAGCAACAGGAGATTGTTGCATCCATCTAGAACCCTCAGAACTACAGTGCTATGATGTCACTCACTTCCACAGGCCTTGCAGAGTGTAAACAACAACAACCCAGCTTTGTTGTGTATGTAACCATAGGGATTTGTGATGTCACCTAGAACCTTCACAGCAGCGACAGCTTTATGAGGAGCATCAGCACTGCTCTGCCTGAGCAGAACCATCACCGCCATAGGTTGTCAAATAACCCGGATTTAACCCACACAGGTAAGTCCAATGGGGTGCAGGCATGTCCTCTATGCTTACAGCTTCCCGTGGGTGTTGGTTTGATACCGTTTGGGGACAGCCAAGGAGGCATCTGCAGGCAACAAAGGTAGGTGTGTGCTTGTGTGTGTGTTTCCTATGCAGATCCTAAGCCCAGTGTCACATGCAAGTAGGAGGAGTAAGAAGGGTTCCTGGCAAATCCGGGTTATGGATTGCATTTAAAAAGGCCCCGTGGGAGTGCAATGGGCCCCTGTCTTGCTGCTTAGCAATAATGGTATGGGTTTAGGTTCTGCTGTGTGTACTGGTGGTTGACTGCCCCCCAGCCCAGAGTGTGCATGGAAAATTGTCTGGCAGCCTCCCTGACAGCAAGCAGTGATAGTGCCCATGAAGGGGACCTTGTTGGGCCCGCCCCTTTCACGGTTATCGCTTCTCGGCCTTTTGGCTAAGATCAAGTGTAGTATCTGTTCTTATCAGTTTAATATCTGATACGTCCCCTATCTGGGGACCATATATTAAATGGATTTTTGAGAACGGGGGCCGATTTCGAAGCTTGCTTCCGTCGCCCTATGCATTGACCCGATATGGCAGTATCTTCGGGTACAGTGCACCACCCCCTTACAGGGTTAAAAAGAAAGATTCCTACTTTCATTGCTACCTGCTTGCTGGCTAGCCAGCTAGCCAGCCCTGTGGGCCTTGCTGCTGCAGCCAAAAAACAAAAGGTGGTGCTGCTGCTGCTGCTTCTGCTGCTTCTGCTTGTGTCTGGCCGCTGTTGGAGCGTCCAGGCACAGGACTTCTGCTGCTGCTGACTAAATGGCCTCCTTAATTGGATCATTTGAGTAGCCAGCACACCTGTGCAGGTAGGGCATGACATGATAGGCAGCTGCCTTGATAGCGGGTGGGTGCTGAATGTTCCTAATTGACAAAATAAGATTAATGCTTATGAAGAAATATAAAATCTCATCCCTTCCCCAATATCGCGCCACACCCCTACCCCTTAATTCCCTGGTTGAACTTGATGGACATATGTCTTTTTTCGACCGTACTAACTATGTAACTATGTAACATAACATGGGGGGGGGGGGGGGGGTCTCCTGGCTGTTCACACAGGTGTGTCATTGCTGTACATTGACCATGCATTGCTTCTGTGGTATTGCAAAGGCAAAGACAAATGCTTCCAGCCATCCATTGCACTAATGGATTGGTCATCAGCTGGCTGTCTATGTCCCGCATCAATATAGACCAAAGTACAGAGGGTTAGGCTATGCTATTGTGCACCTACCTGATGCATCAGAAGGTGCGAGGCCCTTGCTAAATTCTGTGCACAGACTTTGAGATCTATACTTTAGACTGTATCTAAACCTGCTCCAACATGGACTGACATTCTGGCCTACTTTCAGCCGATGCGACTTGTCTGTCGCTGAACAGTCGCTTTTTATGTATTCAGCACCTATGTATAATGTTGTAAAAATGCTCTAGAAGCTAAAGTCGCAGAAATGTCACACATATTTGGCCTGCAACTTTCTGTGCGACAAATTCAGACAGGAAAAATCAGTATAAATCCTTAGAAAATTATCCCCCAGTGTCTCCATCTGCTGGCGGTATTGAATAAGCATTGCTGCACTGATGGGGTATGCATTAGACGAAAAAAAAGAAGAAAAAGAAGAATAATACGCCCAGAAAAGAGGCGAAAAGGAGAAAAACGTAAAAAAACGTGAAAAAAAAGTAAGAGGAAGAGAAGGGAAAAAAAGGTGGAAATGGGTTTAAAAGTGATTTCGGCGGAGAAATATATATATATATATATATATATATATATATATATATATATATATACGCGCACACACACACATATATATAAACGTATTCTCCGTTGAGATATTGCAGCCGCTGCTGTGTCCAGGCCCAGGAGCCTTAGCACTGTGCTGTGATGTCACTCAATACCACTGACATCACTAGGTGTAAACAACATCTCTCCTTTGCTGTGTATGTGACTATGGAGCTGTTTGGTGATGTCGTCTATTATGGCCTTCATAGAAGCAACAGGAGATTGTTGCATCCATCTAGAACCCTCAGAACTACAGTGCTATGATGTCACTCACTTCCACAGGCCTTGCAGAGTGTAAACAACAACAACCCAGCTTTGTTGTGTATGTAACCATAGGGATTTGTGATGTCACCTAGAACCTTCACAGCAGCGACAGCTTTATGAGGAGCATCAGCACTGCTCTGCCTGAGCAGAACCATCACCGCCATAGGTTGTCAAATAACCCGGATTTAACCCACACAGGTAAGTCCAATGGGGTGCAGGCATGTCCTCTATGCTTACAGCTTCCCGTGGGTGTTGGTTTGATACCGTTTGGGGACAGCCAAGGAGGCATCTGCAGGCAACAAAGGTAGGTGTGTGCTTGTGTGTGTGTTTCCTATGCAGATCCTAAGCCCAGTGTCACATGCAAGTAGGAGGAGTAAGAAGGGTTCCTGGCAAATCCGGGTTATGGATTGCATTTAAAAAGGCCCCGTGGGAGTGCAATGGGCCCCTGTCTTGCTGCTTAGCAATAATGGTATGGGTTTAGGTTCTGCTGTGTGTACTGGTGGTTGACTGCCCCCCAGCCCAGAGTGTGCATGGAAAATTGTCTGGCAGCCTCCCTGACAGCAAGCAGTGATAGTGCCCATGAAGGGGACCTTGTTGGGCCCGCCCCTTTCACGGTTATCGCTTCTCGGCCTTTTGGCTAAGATCAAGTGTAGTATCTGTTCTTATCAGTTTAATATCTGATACGTCCCCTATCTGGGGACCATATATTAAATGGATTTTTGAGAACGGGGGCCGATTTCGAAGCTTGCTTCCGTCGCCCTATGCATTGACCCGATATGGCAGTATCTTCGGGTACAGTGCACCACCCCCTTACAGGGTTAAAAAGAAAGATTCCTACTTTCATTGCTACCTGCTTGCTGGCTAGCCAGCTAGCCAGCCCTGTGGGCCTTGCTGCTGCAGCCAAAAAACAAAAGGTGGTGCTGCTGCTGCTGCTTCTGCTGCTTCTGCTTGTGTCTGGCCGCTGTTGGAGCGTCCAGGCACAGGACTTCTGCTGCTGCTGACTAAATGGCCTCCTTAATTGGATCATTTGAGTAGCCAGCACACCTGTGCAGGTAGGGCATGACATGATAGGCAGCTGCCTTGATAGCGGGTGGGTGCTGAATGTTCCTAATTGACAAAATAAGATTAATGCTTATGAAGAAATATAAAATCTCATCCCTTCCCCAATATCGCGCCACACCCCTACCCCTTAATTCCCTGGTTGAACTTGATGGACATATGTCTTTTTTCGACCGTACTAACTATGTAACTATGTAACATAACATGGGGGGGGGGGGGGGGTCTCCTGGCTGTTCACACAGGTGTGTCATTGCTGTACATTGACCATGCATTGCTTCTGTGGTATTGCAAAGGCAAAGACAAATGCTTCCAGCCATCCATTGCACTAATGGATTGGTCATCAGCTGGCTGTCTATGTCCCGCATCAATATAGACCAAAGTACAGAGGGTTAGGCTATGCTATTGTGCACCTACCTGATGCATCAGAAGGTGCGAGGCCCTTGCTAAATTCTGTGCACAGACTTTGAGATCTATACTTTAGACTGTATCTAAACCTGCTCCAACATGGACTGACATTCTGGCCTACTTTCAGCCGATGCGACTTGTCTGTCGCTGAACAGTCGCTTTTTATGTATTCAGCACCTATGTATAATGTTGTAAAAATGCTCTAGAAGCTAAAGTCGCAGAAATGTCACACATATTTGGCCTGCAACTTTCTGTGCGACAAATTCAGACAGGAAAAATCAGTATAAATCCTTAGAAAATTATCCCCCAGTGTCTCCATCTGCTGGCGGTATTGAATAAGCATTGCTGCACTGATGGGGTATGCATTAGACGAAAAAAAAGAAGAAAAAGAAGAATAATACGCCCAGAAAAGAGGCGAAAAGGAGAAAAACGTAAAAAAACGTGAAAAAAAAGTAAGAGGAAGAGAAGGGAAAAAAAGGTGGAAATGGGTTTAAAAGTGATTTCGGCGGAGAAATATATATATATATATATATATATATATATATATATATATATATACGCGCACACACACACATATATATAAACGTATTCTCCGTTGAGATATTGCAGCCGCTGCTGTGTCCAGGCCCAGGAGCCTTAGCACTGTGCTGTGATGTCACTCAATACCACTGACATCACTAGGTGTAAACAACATCTCTCCTTTGCTGTGTATGTGACTATGGAGCTGTTTGGTGATGTCGTCTATTATGGCCTTCATAGAAGCAACAGGAGATTGTTGCATCCATCTAGAACCCTCAGAACTACAGTGCTATGATGTCACTCACTTCCACAGGCCTTGCAGAGTGTAAACAACAACAACCCAGCTTTGTTGTGTATGTAACCATAGGGATTTGTGATGTCACCTAGAACCTTCACAGCAGCGACAGCTTTATGAGGAGCATCAGCACTGCTCTGCCTGAGCAGAACCATCACCGCCATAGGTTGTCAAATAACCCGGATTTAACCCACACAGGTAAGTCCAATGGGGTGCAGGCATGTCCTCTATGCTTACAGCTTCCCGTGGGTGTTGGTTTGATACCGTTTGGGGACAGCCAAGGAGGCATCTGCAGGCAACAAAGGTAGGTGTGTGCTTGTGTGTGTGTTTCCTATGCAGATCCTAAGCCCAGTGTCACATGCAAGTAGGAGGAGTAAGAAGGGTTCCTGGCAAATCCGGGTTATGGATTGCATTTAAAAAGGCCCCGTGGGAGTGCAATGGGCCCCTGTCTTGCTGCTTAGCAATAATGGTATGGGTTTAGGTTCTGCTGTGTGTACTGGTGGTTGACTGCCCCCCAGCCCAGAGTGTGCATGGAAAATTGTCTGGCAGCCTCCCTGACAGCAAGCAGTGATAGTGCCCATGAAGGGGACCTTGTTGGGCCCGCCCCTTTCACGGTTATCGCTTCTCGGCCTTTTGGCTAAGATCAAGTGTAGTATCTGTTCTTATCAGTTTAATATCTGATACGTCCCCTATCTGGGGACCATATATTAAATGGATTTTTGAGAACGGGGGCCGATTTCGAAGCTTGCTTCCGTCGCCCTATGCATTGACCCGATATGGCAGTATCTTCGGGTACAGTGCACCACCCCCTTACAGGGTTAAAAAGAAAGATTCCTACTTTCATTGCTACCTGCTTGCTGGCTAGCCAGCTAGCCAGCCCTGTGGGCCTTGCTGCTGCAGCCAAAAAACAAAAGGTGGTGCTGCTGCTGCTGCTTCTGCTGCTTCTGCTTGTGTCTGGCCGCTGTTGGAGCGTCCAGGCACAGGACTTCTGCTGCTGCTGACTAAATGGCCTCCTTAATTGGATCATTTGAGTAGCCAGCACACCTGTGCAGGTAGGGCATGACATGATAGGCAGCTGCCTTGATAGCGGGTGGGTGCTGAATGTTCCTAATTGACAAAATAAGATTAATGCTTATGAAGAAATATAAAATCTCATCCCTTCCCCAATATCGCGCCACACCCCTACCCCTTAATTCCCTGGTTGAACTTGATGGACATATGTCTTTTTTCGACCGTACTAACTATGTAACTATGTAACATAACATGGGGGGGGGGGGGGGGTCTCCTGGCTGTTCACACAGGTGTGTCATTGCTGTACATTGACCATGCATTGCTTCTGTGGTATTGCAAAGGCAAAGACAAATGCTTCCAGCCATCCATTGCACTAATGGATTGGTCATCAGCTGGCTGTCTATGTCCCGCATCAATATAGACCAAAGTACAGAGGGTTAGGCTATGCTATTGTGCACCTACCTGATGCATCAGAAGGTGCGAGGCCCTTGCTAAATTCTGTGCACAGACTTTGAGATCTATACTTTAGACTGTATCTAAACCTGCTCCAACATGGACTGACATTCTGGCCTACTTTCAGCCGATGCGACTTGTCTGTCGCTGAACAGTCGCTTTTTATGTATTCAGCACCTATGTATAATGTTGTAAAAATGCTCTAGAAGCTAAAGTCGCAGAAATGTCACACATATTTGGCCTGCAACTTTCTGTGCGACAAATTCAGACAGGAAAAATCAGTATAAATCCTTAGAAAATTATCCCCCAGTGTCTCCATCTGCTGGCGGTATTGAATAAGCATTGCTGCACTGATGGGGTATGCATTAGACGAAAAAAAAGAAGAAAAAGAAGAATAATACGCCCAGAAAAGAGGCGAAAAGGAGAAAAACGTAAAAAAACGTGAAAAAAAAGTAAGAGGAAGAGAAGGGAAAAAAAGGTGGAAATGGGTTTAAAAGTGATTTCGGCGGAGAAATATATATATATATATATATATATATATATATATATATATATATACGCGCACACACACACATATATATAAACGTATTCTCCGTTGAGATATTGCAGCCGCTGCTGTGTCCAGGCCCAGGAGCCTTAGCACTGTGCTGTGATGTCACTCAATACCACTGACATCACTAGGTGTAAACAACATCTCTCCTTTGCTGTGTATGTGACTATGGAGCTGTTTGGTGATGTCGTCTATTATGGCCTTCATAGAAGCAACAGGAGATTGTTGCATCCATCTAGAACCCTCAGAACTACAGTGCTATGATGTCACTCACTTCCACAGGCCTTGCAGAGTGTAAACAACAACAACCCAGCTTTGTTGTGTATGTAACCATAGGGATTTGTGATGTCACCTAGAACCTTCACAGCAGCGACAGCTTTATGAGGAGCATCAGCACTGCTCTGCCTGAGCAGAACCATCACCGCCATAGGTTGTCAAATAACCCGGATTTAACCCACACAGGTAAGTCCAATGGGGTGCAGGCATGTCCTCTATGCTTACAGCTTCCCGTGGGTGTTGGTTTGATACCGTTTGGGGACAGCCAAGGAGGCATCTGCAGGCAACAAAGGTAGGTGTGTGCTTGTGTGTGTGTTTCCTATGCAGATCCTAAGCCCAGTGTCACATGCAAGTAGGAGGAGTAAGAAGGGTTCCTGGCAAATCCGGGTTATGGATTGCATTTAAAAAGGCCCCGTGGGAGTGCAATGGGCCCCTGTCTTGCTGCTTAGCAATAATGGTATGGGTTTAGGTTCTGCTGTGTGTACTGGTGGTTGACTGCCCCCCAGCCCAGAGTGTGCATGGAAAATTGTCTGGCAGCCTCCCTGACAGCAAGCAGTGATAGTGCCCATGAAGGGGACCTTGTTGGGCCCGCCCCTTTCACGGTTATCGCTTCTCGGCCTTTTGGCTAAGATCAAGTGTAGTATCTGTTCTTATCAGTTTAATATCTGATACGTCCCCTATCTGGGGACCATATATTAAATGGATTTTTGAGAACGGGGGCCGATTTCGAAGCTTGCTTCCGTCGCCCTATGCATTGACCCGATATGGCAGTATCTTCGGGTACAGTGCACCACCCCCTTACAGGGTTAAAAAGAAAGATTCCTACTTTCATTGCTACCTGCTTGCTGGCTAGCCAGCTAGCCAGCCCTGTGGGCCTTGCTGCTGCAGCCAAAAAACAAAAGGTGGTGCTGCTGCTGCTGCTTCTGCTGCTTCTGCTTGTGTCTGGCCGCTGTTGGAGCGTCCAGGCACAGGACTTCTGCTGCTGCTGACTAAATGGCCTCCTTAATTGGATCATTTGAGTAGCCAGCACACCTGTGCAGGTAGGGCATGACATGATAGGCAGCTGCCTTGATAGCGGGTGGGTGCTGAATGTTCCTAATTGACAAAATAAGATTAATGCTTATGAAGAAATATAAAATCTCATCCCTTCCCCAATATCGCGCCACACCCCTACCCCTTAATTCCCTGGTTGAACTTGATGGACATATGTCTTTTTTCGACCGTACTAACTATGTAACTATGTAACATAACATGGGGGGGGGGGGGGTCTCCTGGCTGTTCACACAGGTGTGTCATTGCTGTACATTGACCATGCATTGCTTCTGTGGTATTGCAAAGGCAAAGACAAATGCTTCCAGCCATCCATTGCACTAATGGATTGGTCATCAGCTGGCTGTCTATGTCCCGCATCAATATAGACCAAAGTACAGAGGGTTAGGCTATGCTATTGTGCACCTACCTGATGCATCAGAAGGTGCAAGGCCCTTGCTAAATTCTGTGCACAGACTTTGAGATCTATACTTTAGACTGTATCTAAACCTGCTCCAACATGGACTGACATTCTGGCCTACTTTCAGCCGATGCGACTTGTCTGTCGCTGAACAGTCGCTTTTTATGTATTCAGCACCTATGTATAATGTTGTAAAAATGCTCTAGAAGCTAAAGTCGCAGAAATGTCACACATATTTGGCCTGCAACTTTCTGTGCGACAAATTCAGACAGGAAAAATCAGTATAAATCCTTAGAAAATTATCCCCCAGTGTCTCCATCTGCTGGCGGTATTGAATAAGCATTGCTGCACTGATGGGGTATGCATTAGACGAAAAAAAAGAAGAAAAAGAAGAATAATACGCCCAGAAAAGAGGCGAAAAGGAGAAAAACGTAAAAAAACGTGAAAAAAAAGTAAGAGGAAGAGAAGGGAAAAAAAGGTGGAAATGGGTTTAAAAGTGATTTCGGCGGAGAAATATATATATATATATATATATATATATATATATATATATATATACGCGCACACACACACATATATATAAACGTATTCTCCGTTGAGATATTGCAGCCGCTGCTGTGTCCAGGCCCAGGAGCCTTAGCACTGTGCTGTGATGTCACTCAATACCACTGACATCACTAGGTGTAAACAACATCTCTCCTTTGCTGTGTATGTGACTATGGAGCTGTTTGGTGATGTCGTCTATTATGGCCTTCATAGAAGCAACAGGAGATTGTTGCATCCATCTAGAACCCTCAGAACTACAGTGCTATGATGTCACTCACTTCCACAGGCCTTGCAGAGTGTAAACAACAACAACCCAGCTTTGTTGTGTATGTAACCATAGGGATTTGTGATGTCACCTAGAACCTTCACAGCAGCGACAGCTTTATGAGGAGCATCAGCACTGCTCTGCCTGAGCAGAACCATCACCGCCATAGGTTGTCAAATAACCCGGATTTAACCCACACAGGTAAGTCCAATGGGGTGCAGGCATGTCCTCTATGCTTACAGCTTCCCGTGGGTGTTGGTTTGATACCGTTTGGGGACAGCCAAGGAGGCATCTGCAGGCAACAAAGGTAGGTGTGTGCTTGTGTGTGTGTTTCCTATGCAGATCCTAAGCCCAGTGTCACATGCAAGTAGGAGGAGTAAGAAGGGTTCCTGGCAAATCCGGGTTATGGATTGCATTTAAAAAGGCCCCGTGGGAGTGCAATGGGCCCCTGTCTTGCTGCTTAGCAATAATGGTATGGGTTTAGGTTCTGCTGTGTGTACTGGTGGTTGACTGCCCCCCAGCCCAGAGTGTGCATGGAAAATTGTCTGGCAGCCTCCCTGACAGCAAGCAGTGATAGTGCCCATGAAGGGGACCTTGTTGGGCCCGCCCCTTTCACGGTTATCGCTTCTCGGCCTTTTGGCTAAGATCAAGTGTAGTATCTGTTCTTATCAGTTTAATATCTGATACGTCCCCTATCTGGGGACCATATATTAAATGGATTTTTGAGAACGGGGGCCGATTTCGAAGCTTGCTTCCGTCGCCCTATGCATTGACCCGATATGGCAGTATCTTCGGGTACAGTGCACCACCCCCTTACAGGGTTAAAAAGAAAGATTCCTACTTTCATTGCTACCTGCTTGCTGGCTAGCCAGCTAGCCAGCCCTGTGGGCCTTGCTGCTGCAGCCAAAAAACAAAAGGTGGTGCTGCTGCTGCTGCTTCTGCTGCTTCTGCTTGTGTCTGGCCGCTGTTGGAGCGTCCAGGCACAGGACTTCTGCTGCTGCTGACTAAATGGCCTCCTTAATTGGATCATTTGAGTAGCCAGCACACCTGTGCAGGTAGGGCATGACATGATAGGCAGCTGCCTTGATAGCGGGTGGGTGCTGAATGTTCCTAATTGACAAAATAAGATTAATGCTTATGAAGAAATATAAAATCTCATCCCTT